>NW_022103916.1:3075072-3081013 GCF_000313985.2 Echinops telfairi
TTGTGTCAGGAAGGTGAGCATAATAGAATGCCAATTTAATAGATGAAAGTATTCTTGCATTCAGGGAGTACTTGAGGTCTCACATAATTCTTAGGCTTTCTTTTTCTTCTTCTTCTTCTTCGCTTTTGTTAGTTCTTTTTTCTGATTGTTCTACTAAAAGATTAATTTAGGTTTGTCTTTAACATCACTAATTCTGTCTTCTATTGATTCACTTCAACTCCTTTGCCCTTTATATGTGTTATATCTGTATTTGTTATTAATTTTCTAGATTTCTATTTGGTGTTTTTGTATGTTTTCATTTTTTCATTTATTTTGTCAACTTGTTTTTGATTCTAGAATTTTTCTTGTGTTTCCTTTGATTTTGCCTGTAGTTTTCTCAGTTATTTATCAGATAGTTCAGATACTATTTCTTCAACCAGAAGATTTTCTGTGCTTGGTCACTAGTTTGAATCATCTTATTTTGCTCTCTAGCATGTGACTTGATTTTGTCTGTTCTCTCTGAGACATTGTAGTATTTTTATTGATTATAAGTTGTTTTGCTTCATCCAAACTTTTTTGTTTTGTTTTATATTACTGTATCTAGGCAATAGGCTAGGAATGCTACTCTGGTCTCACTAGTTTGGCATCATTGGGGTGTTCATCATTTGTTTTTCTGTGGGTTTTGGTAGCAATTGGGAGTGTGATATCCATGCTCTGAGTTCTGATCATGCATAGCCCCTGAAAGCAGGCTGGTTTGATATTGATCACTAGCTGTCGTTAGTCCATTGGTGCTAGAGTAGGTGGTAGTAGTTGTCCAGTGGGTGGGCTGGCAAGTTTGATGGGCATGTTTAGATAGAATTGCTGGCTCACAACTGCTGACAAAAAGTAAAAAGGGAGACAGAGAAGAGGAAGGGAAAAAAGAAAAAAAAACCCACAAATGTTGAGGGAGTGGGATGACCTAAGATGAAAGAAAAATAGGGGGAAGTAGAGTAAAAATAAGAAGTATGACACTGGCCACCAAACAGCTATGGTGGAAATGTAACGCCTATTCTATGGAAGTGTGAACCACCAAAAGTGGAGGGCTGAGGAAAGCAGTACAGAGTTGTGGAGGATGGGTTCTCACTTAACCCAATCAATAAAAAAAAGAAGAGGAAAAGATGAAATAAAGAAGGGAATGGGAAAAGGAAGATCTGAAAATTTTGAAAAATGGCTCACATGTTTACTGTCATAAATGGGACAATGGGTGTTGGTGAAAAATCAAATATGTATATATACTTATATATAATTTAAAATCATTTTATTGGCATATACTTCACATATCCTACAATTTAATAGTTCAATCATAGTTAATCAGAGCTGTGCAATCATCACCACAGTCAATTTCAGAACATTTTATTCTCATATTCATTGTTGTTAGTTACCAAAGTTCCCTGTCATGTCCCTAGGTAATTATTAATCCAATTACTATATCTGTAAATTTATCTATCCTGCATTTCATATACAGAAAATCATACCAAACAAAATCAGGAAACAAACAAACCAACAGTGACAAAACAAAACAGAAAAAGCTCAATAGAAAATAAAGCAAAATATATTTAAAATGGTAGCAACTTTAAAATGGATCAAAAGGGAGCTCAAATGATGATACATTATATTTTAATCTAACTACATCTGACATAATAGATTTTAAAATATTCTATGTCTGATAGTGAGGTTCTTTACATCCCTTGAGTATGGTCAAAGGGAATTCACTGGAGGCTTAATCCATATGATGACTCTACAAATTGATTTTGGGTGTCCACTGTAATCCATAACCTTCTGCAAACTGGGAGTTCAGAATTTAAGCTCTGATACTATTTCTTCCTTCTGGTTTGGATTTTATTATTTACAATCCTTGGATCACACAGGCTTATGTGCTGCTTCAATGTGTACTTAGTTGACTTCACTTAGATGGCTGCTTGTTTTAAGAGAAACCTTTAAGGCACTAGATGCTATTCTTTGTGATAGCCAGTCACCATCTGGTTCCTTCTCCACACTTTGCTATAGCATCCATATCTCCAGTGATCCCTTTATGAGGGCAATTATCAAGTATGGCCATGTCATAAGACCTAATTGCTCTTAGTGGTGGGCTAGAATTAAGTGAAAGCCCCAAATCCCATTCATATACTTATGATTTATATATGTCTCTGGTTCACTTTAGAGACATCGTTATCATATTGTGATAGAGAACTTAATAAATCTCTGGAGCCTAAGGTAATTATCTTGGTAGTGTAATTAATTTAACAAATGGCATAGAATTTTAACACTGTTGGGAAAAGTACAGGTCAACTTTTCACACCCCAATACATGAATTGTTAACTTGTACAAATTAAACTCATAAGTGATTTGACACTATTTATACTAACAATGGAGGTTTAGTTATAGGGAAAACTTTCAAAAAACATTCATTCACAAAGGTAGAGCCATGCCTAACAGATCAAGCCTACCTTCCTTATGCCATAAGAAAGAAAGGCAAGCATTAAAATAGTAAATTTATGGTAGCCCAGGCCACCATTCATTGGACATCCTCAAAGCAAGCTATCTGAACCAAAGTCCAAAGACCACCAACTCCATAACCTTGGGATACTAGAGCATTTTAGCCTTAAGTCCAAGGGAATATATCAGCTCCCTAAATTTGCTGCATATGAATGTGAAGTTAATTTAGTGGGGTTTTCACATTGAACTTCTGGTGTGGCCTATGAAGGATGTTGTGTGCCTTGCAAGTCTCAGTAGTCTATATCAAATGGCCTGGGTCACCAAGGACTGGCTAGAAACCAGGTCAAAAGTATCCAATTAGGAAAATAGTACAGGACATATTCTCCCCTTGTGTTCTTTTTAAGTATGTTAAGCATTTTTTTCCTGATGGCAGGTTGCTTCACCAGATTTACCTACCAACAGAATTGTAATCACCTTCTCCAAGATATACATGTCCCCTTCTCAATGTCTTGAACTGAATTTCCAGTAAGATTTTCTTATTATTCTTGTAGGAGTGTCTGTTGATATAGGGTGATCTTAGATCAATATTGTACAGCAGCAACTGAATGTTCTTCCTCTTCCCCCCATTTTGAGAAACTGGCCTCAGCTAAGGTGAGTTCGCCTCTTTCAATATGTTTACTAAGATGTACATATAAAGGGGATGATGTATGGCTTATGGGCACTAGGCAGGCTGTCTCCCTCATTGCTTGGGAGATCATGTTAGAAGATTATATGAACTGAGAACAGAAACCTACTTTGCTCTTGGTGTTTATCCTTATAGTAATGGACTCAACAATATTTGTCGTTTTGTGGTTGACTAATTTCCCTCAGCACAATATTTTCCAGATCCACCCATGCCATGAGGTGTTCCGGGTTTCATAGTTGCTTTTAAGAGATTCATAATATTCCATTGTGAGTTTGTACGAGAGTTTTCTTACACATTCTTCTGATGAGCATTTGGACTGTTTCCAGCTTCTTGCTATTATGAACTGTGCTATAATGAACATGGGAGATCATGCTGTGTCTCTTCTTTGGGTGTATATTCCCAGCAAGGTGTTGCTGGGTCATATGATATTTCTATTCCCAGTTGTTTTAGGTGGCGCCATATTACTTTCCACAAGGGTTATCTATGTTTTCAAGCCCAATAACAGTGTATAGGAGTCCAGATCTCTCTGCACACTCTCCAATTTTGGAATTGTTCTCTGATTTTGGAATTGGGCTATCATTGTGAATATAAGGCGATATCTCATGTTGTTTTGACTTGCATCTGCTGGATGGCTGGTGATTGTGAGCATTTCCACATGTGTTGGTTAGACATTCAAATATCAGTCCCTGTGAATTACATATTCATGTCTTTGCCAACCTTTTAATTGGATAATTTGGGGTTTTTTTCTTTTTGAGATGTTGCAGGATTCTATGGATTTAAGTAATTAGTCCCTTGTATGTTGTGTCATTGCTAAAGAGTTTTATCCCAATCTGTGAGCTCTCGTTTTATTCATTTGATGAAGTCTTTTGATGTGCATAGTGCTTTATTTTTAATAGGCACAAGCCATCTATTTTGTCTTTCACTGTGTATGCTTTCCTCTATTATATTTGGTAGTCTATGTGTGTCCTGCAATAGGGTCCTTAAGTTTGTCCCCATGTTCTCATTGATGATTCATATAGCTCTGGGATTTATGTTTAGATCTCTAATCCATGGGGTGAGATATGAGTCCTTTTTCATTCTCCTGCAAATGGAGATGCAACGCAGTTCTGATCAAAATCCCAACTTCATTTGTAAAACAAATGGAAATTATAATTACTATCCTCATATGGAAAAAAAAGAGGGGAGGCCCAGGACAAGCAAAGAACTTCTCAAAAAAGAAGAGCAAAGAGCCTGGCACTATCCCACCTACTACACAACCATGGTAGTCAAAGAGCCTGGTACGGGTACAATGACCAATGGAACAGAATATAAACCCCAGAAATAAAAGTATCAACCAACAGGCAACAGATTTTTGACAAACAACCAATAAACATTCAATAGGAAAGGGACACCCTCTTTAACAAATACATATTCTTAAGCCACTCTCTTCCTGGAAGCCTGCAAGAAATTGACAACTCCAGGTAGCTGCACACTTGGTTATCTCTCTTCACTATTATTTAAGTATATACAAAAGATAAAAATTCATTTTCATATTGGCAGGAGGAAAATATTGGTGAATAGACCTCCTAAGGAGAGAACTAAATAAGTTTAAAATATATAAAATGTATGAAAGCCATGATAATTTATTATTACTATTATTATCTCTTTTGGTTTTCTGTGTTTATGCTTGCCTCCTGTCATCCTTTATATTTTTATACTCTGAACAGAAATTTATAATTTTAGGATGTTTTCAGATACATGGCAACACTTAATCCTAACAACAATCTTTTAAGATTAAATCCTATTTTACCCATTTTATTGTATTTTATTTTAAAATCCTTTTATTGGGGGCTCTTACAGCTCTTATAACAATCCATACATACATCCATTGTGTCAAGTACATTTGTACATATCCTGCCCTCGTCGTTTTAAAAACATTTTCTTTCTACTTGAGCTCTTGGTATCAGCTACTAATATTTTCCTCCCTCCCTCCCTAATGAACCCTTGACTATTTGTAAAAATCTTTTCATGTCTTACACAGATCACTGTCTCCCTTCACCAACTTTTCATTGTTCATCTCCTTAAGAGGGGTGTTAGACATCAATCATTGTGATCGGTTCCCCCTTTCACCCACCACCTTCCCCCTACCCTCCTGGTATCACTACTCTCATTATTGGTCCTGACAGAGTTATTTGGTCCTGGTTTCCTGTGTTGCAAGCTCTTATCCGTACCAGTGTACATGCTCTGGTCTAGCCGGATTTGCAAGGTAGCATTGGGGTCATGATAGTGGGATGAAGAAGCATTAAAGAACTAGAAGTTGTATGTTTCATCAGTGCTATACTGCACCCTGGCTGGCTCATCCATTCCTTGTGGCCCTTCTTTGAGGCGATGTCCAATTGTCTACAGATGGGCTTTGGGTCTCCACTCTACCCCCACCCCCCTCATTCTCATTGATAGGATTGTTTGTTCTAGGTCTTTGAAGACTGATACTTGATCCCATCGACACCTCATGATCACAGAGGCATGTATGCTTCTTCTATGTGAGCTTGTTGCTTCTCACCTAGATGGTCGCTTGTTTATTTTCAAGCCTTTAAGACCCCAGATGCTACATCTTTTGATAGCCAGACACCATCATTTTTCTTCACCACATTTGCTTATGCACCAATTTTCTCTTCAGTGATTGTGTTGGGAGGGTGAGCATCACAGAATGCCAGTTTATTAGAATAAAGTGTTCTTGCATTCTTGAGTAGAGGTCTAATGTCCATCTGCTACCTTATTATTTAACATATCATATATGTACATAGAACTATGTCCCTATTGTTA
>NW_022103916.1:3081113-3116697 GCF_000313985.2 Echinops telfairi
TGTTCTTGCATTAAGGGAGTATTTGAGTACAGGCCCAATGTCCGTCTGCTACCTTAATACTTAATCTATAAATATATGTACATAGATCTATTTACCTATTGTTTTAAATATATTTACACATGTACATGTCTGTATTTAGAGCTCTATAACTGTCCTTTGCCTCCTGGTTTTTTCCCCTATTTCCTTTTACTTTCCTCTTCTCCCACTATCATGTTCCACCTTCATTAGACTTTCATTACTTCCTCTTGGCTGTATTGCACTTGATCAAGCCCCACCAGGCATCCCACGCCCGCCTCGCCATGGAGTTTAGATCACTTGTTGTTCCCCTGTCCCTGGGTTTGTTGGCTCCCCTATCCTTTTCCCTACCTCCCCCTTTTCTATGTCCCCCCCAGAACCATGAGTCCCATTGTTTTCTCCTAAGGATTGTTTATCCTGTCTATTTTATCTAGATAGACATGCAAAAACAATAACAAACACAAAACAACAGCAACAAAAAAGAAAATCCTATCAATAGTTCCATGTCTGTCTGGAGACCTTTATGAGTGTTTTGTGTTTGAGTCTGGTGAGGTGCCACACTCTGACCCTGAAGTCTATTTTTGGGATTCCTCATACATTTTATCGCTTTGCTCCCCTTGCTACTCTGTTGCACCCCATTCGTGTTTTGCCCCGGTGTGATGTAGTCAGATCAGGCACAATTGCCACACTGTGTCTCCATTATTGTCCCAGGTAGCACTATTACCCATTTTACTGATGAGGAAGCTGAAACTCAGGAATCATATGACTGTATGACTATGGTTGTTATCTTTGTTGTTACTTATAACAACAATAAATGGCATAGTATAATAACTTTCATTGAATGTATGTGCTACATCAGATGCTGTCATAAGAAATTCACATTATTTCATGTGAATCACATGAAATATCACATGAATAGACTGGATGGATGATTTAAATATTTAAAAGGCAAAAACCAAAAAAATGAAAACCTTTGCACAACCAAATTTAATAATAATCTATGTCATAGAATGAAGGAAATATCTGTTATCAGTATCACTTAGAATAGTTGCCTGTCTGGAAGGTCAGCGTTCTGATTAGTCTTCCTAAATAGGCAAAGAAATTGAACAGGTAAGTTACACATGAAGAAGTGAAGACAGTAAATCATTACAATCTCTTTAGCAATAAAGGACATGTAACTAAGAAAAACTACAAGGTATTACAACCTGTTTATTAAGCTATCAAAAATAAACAAAAATTATAAAAAATATAAAACTGTTATTGGTAGGGTTGTGGTGAAGCTTGATATTTCTAGATAGTGTAAGTTGGTTCAGTTTTCCTGGAGGGAAATCTAGAAATATGTCCCAAGAGTTACAAAACGGTTCTTACTTTTTTGACCCGGCAAATTTACCTTTGAAATACACCCCAAGAAAATAACTGTAAAAGGGAAAATTTTGATTTAAAAATTTTCATATTAATGCTATTTATAATTAGGGGAAAGATTTACCAATTTAGTAGATATACAAACATTTGATCTTTCATACAAAATGCATATCTTTAATAATTTGAACTAAAAATAAACTAAATTCTAAACCATAAGACCTTAGTCTTACACAGAAAAAATTCAGGGAGAAAGAATTTTGTAGAATGTTAATATCTGGAGCTGAATGCACACAGTGTATTTTGGGTATGTTCCAAATCGTTTATAATAAAAAAGAAAGTCTGAAGAAGAGGTAGCCCACTTTGGTTTTATTTAAGCTCTGAAAATTATAGAACAAGGGCTTATGGAAAGTCCTATACTTCTAATTAGCAGTATTATTTACCAGTAATACTCACTGTTAGCTAGAAATTATTTTGCTAGAATTCTCCATCAGTTATCACTTCTTTGACATTCTGTGCCATGAAAATGTTGACATCTCTGAGATCTTCGAAAATCTCCAAATTTGTCACCATTATATAAACCCTCCCCTGACTAATAAACATTCTATTTTCTGATTCACACCCATCAACTTCCTAGAAGTTTCACTTTATCTTCACAAGAACTAGTTTGCATAATTTTTATTTCAGTGTCTTATTCTCAAAGAAAGACATTTTCCCACTTCATGGTTCCTATATATGCACATTTTGACAGAAAAAAATGTATCAAACCACATTGACATGCGTGCTAAGTAACTGATTATCCTTTCTCATTTGCTCTATAAACCTGCGATTCAAATTAATAACATTTATAAATAACCTATTGCTACATTTCATGTCTCTTTAGCATCACTCTCAAAGACTCAAAACTTCTACGTTTAAATACATGTACACAACGAACTACACCTACTCCTTACTTATCAACTATCCCATTATTTGATACTTTCATTTATGACAATGGCCCCCCAAAAAATCTTCTTTTCAGCCATTTTGCACATTAATGATATATGCCTGGCAATAGAAAATGCTGGAGTGTGAGGTAAAACTAACACTGTCTGTGATGGTTAATGTTCTGTGTCAACTTGGCCATGATTCTCAGTGGTTAGCAGTTACATAACCATGTGATTTGACAGTTGTGAAATTATGTAGTCATCCTACATTTTTGCATAGCACCAATTTTAAGATGATGATATGGTTTTTGGAACTTAACCATGCCAATGCATGAGGAGCAAATGTATGCTATAATAATTATCAATCATAATTTAGCACCTGGAATGCCTTCCAAGCCATCCAAGATAAACTCATTCTTTACTACTTTAGCCTTAAGTCTATTTCTTTGTGGGGGGTTTTACTCTGCACCCAAATTTCATAATTATTAATTAATTATTATAACCAATGTATACTCAGCAATTTCGATTTGGTGTACATCTTTTTTTAATTAAAAGATCATTTTATTGGAGACTCTTACAGCTCTTATAACAATCCATCAATTGTATCAAACATATTTGTACATATGTTGCCATTATTGTTTTCTAAATATTTACTTTCTATTTGAGCCCTTGGTATCAGCTCTTCTTTTTTCTCTCCTTCTCCCTCCCCATCCTCATGACCCCTTGATGAATTATAAATTATTATTATTTTCATATCTTACACCGACCACTGTCTCCCTTCCCCCATGGTTTCTGTTTTTCATCCCTGGTGGAGGGAGGGGCATGTGGTTATATGTCGATCATTGTGATCAGTTCCCCTTTCTCTCCTCCTTTCTCCACCTTCCCCCTACTCTCCTGGTATTATTACTCCCATTCCTGTTCCTGGATTCCACGTGTCATGAGCTCTTATCTCTTATCTGTACCTGTGTACATGCTCCAGTCTAGCCAGAACTGAAAGGCAGGACTGGGGTCATGGTAGTGGAGGGTGAGAAAGCCTCAAGGAACCAGAGGAATATTGTATGTTTCATCAGTGCTATACTGCGCCCTGGTTGACTCATCACTTCCTTGTGACCCTTCTGTGAAGGGATGTCCTATTGTCTACAAATGGGTTTTGAGTCTCTGCTCCGACCCCCTTCTTTCTCAACAGTGTGGGGTTTGTTTGTTTGTTTGGTGTCTTGTAATTTGTGTTTCCTGATCCCGTCGACACTTCATGATTGCACAGGCTGGTGTGCTTCTTCCATGTGTGTTTGTTGCTTTTTTTCTAGATGACCCCTTGTTTACCTTAAAGCCTTTAAGACCCCAGACATTATATCTTTTTATAGCCAGGTACCATTTGCTTTCTTCACCACATTTGCTTATGCACCCATTTTGTCTTCCACAATTGTGCCAGGAGGGTGGTGAGCATCACAAAATGCCAGGTTGTTAGAACAATGTGTTCTTGCGTTGAGGCAGGGCTTGAGCAGAGGCCCAAAATCTGTCCACTACCTCAGTGTCTTGACATATAAATATATATACCTATACTAATACCTCTATTTTTATGAATTAATAAATTTACATATGTACACACCTATGTTTATACCTTTATCTATATCTTCGCTTTCAAGATCTTTCCTCTGTTTCGTTTAACCTTCCTCCTTCCCCACCATCACACTTACCCTTCTTCTGCCACTTAGTAATTCCTCTCAGCTAGATTGGTTTTGCTCCAACACCCCCAGGATCCCTATGTCCTCTCATTGTTGATTTTAATTCCCTGGTTGTTCCCTTGTCTGTGGTGTTGTTTGCTCACTGCTCCTTTTCCCAGCCTCCTACTCCCCACAAGTCCCTCTGGAAATGTTGGTCTTGTTGCTTTCTTCTCAAGCTTGTTTCTCCTGCCTGTCTTATATAGGTAGGCTAAACTAACAATAATGGAAACAAAACAAAAAGAAAACAAAAGATAGAATAAAAAGAGAAAGAAGGAAAAAAAGGTAGTAATAACTAGGGGGGAAAAACATACATAATTCCAGGTCTGCCCACTGACCTTTATAAAGGACTATCTCCCCACTGTTCCTGGGGGAATTCCGGGAACTGCTGCTCCTAGACTGAAGTCTATTTTGGGGACTCTTCTGGGACTTTATGGCTTGGGTTTGCTCCCATTATTGATCTGTTATGTTCCCTTCTTTGTTCGTCCCACTGTGGGGTGGTGGTGGTTAGACCAGACTAATTGTCTTTGAAATTCAGTATATTTTCAGTTAAGTATATGAAGTATAATATGAAAACTCTAAAATCCAGTCACATTTTGAGTGCCTTCCAAAGAGGGGATTGGGTCAGAAACAGGGGTTATCTTCTAACACTATGTCATAAAATGTCCCACTGCTATAGATATAAAAGGAGGTATCCCCCCAAAATCAGGAAAAAGCTCCACTGGGCAGAGCTTTCATAGTATGCATTTTGTCTGCTATGTAAGCATCTAGCAATTCACCCTGAGTTAGTGCACCCAGTGGCATCACCTTGGAATGTTCTCTCTGGTCACAGTGAATTTTTGTAAAAGCAGTTTTCACTGGAACCTTGCTTTTTGTGATGGCCAATTTAAGAGAACAGCATGCAGCTGTGAAATTTTGTTTCCTGCTTGGGGAAAAAATGCCACAGAAACTGTTCTGATGTTGAACACAACTTACAAAGGTCTGCACTATGGGAAGAACTCAAGTGTATGTGTGGTTTTCTCATTTTAAAAAAAAGGTGAAATCGATTGATGACAAACCTACTTTTAGACGTCTGTCAACTTCCTGAAGTGAGAAACTGTCAACTCATAGTGCATTTGGAATTCGTTCCACCAGGTCAGACTGTTAATCAAGCTTTCTATTTAGAGGTTCTAAAAAGATTGCGTAACAGTGTGCAACAAAAAAGGCCTGTTTTGTGGCAGATGGAGGACTGGTTTTGCTACCACGACAATGTACCTGTTCACACAGCCATCTCAGTGCACCAGATTTTGGCTAAAAAACAATATGCCTCTCTTGCCCCAAGCACCTGACTCACCTGGCCTTGCTCACTGCGACTTCTTTTTGCTTCTGCGAATACAGAGGTACATGAAAGGATAGCAATTTGATGAAGTGGAACAACAATGGACGTAAACATAGAAACAATTGTCAGGATGGAACAAGACAGGGCAGTATGTTGTTTTGTTTTCATATGATTGTCATGAGTTAGAACCTACTTGATAGCACCTAACAACAAAAGGCAAAACCTGCTTTCTTCTATCACCCTTCCCATTGCTTAACCTTGAGGAGCACCAAATTTCCTTAAATAGCATCAGGATCACTAGAATTTTGGGAGTTCTTGTTTGATTTTGGAGAACTCCACCCCAGTCATTACAAGGATGTTATGCATAGTTAATTAAAGTGAATGTTTATTTTAAAAGTTGTTTGTTTAATGACTTTATAACCTATAAGTTACCTTGGTGAATTAGGAATATGGTAGAAGATAACTGAGTAAAGCAATGGTTCTCAAAGTATGGTGCTTGACCAGCATAATTGCCACCACCTAAAATTTTTTAGATGAGCACATTTTCCACTCCATCGTAGAGCTATAGAATCAGAAACTCTGGGGACCAGCAATGTGTAGTTCTTCAAGTGATTCTGATGTATGCTTAAATTTCAGAATTACTGTATTAAAAACTCCAAACCAAACTCACTGCTATTCAGTTGATGGGAATCATGGAGACCCTAAAGGACAGGGTAGAACTGCCCCTGTGAGTTTCTGAGACTGTAACTATTTATGGGAGTAGAAAGCCCAATCTTTCTCCCAAGGAATGGCTGTTGGTTTTGAACTGCTAACCTTGTGGATCACAACCCAACTAGGTAATCAGAGCAACTGGATTAGAGACTAGAGCCTTAATAATTTTGACCAGCCTCAACTAAATTTCTGTTATAAATATCAATCCCCCTAGATGTGTGGCATTGTGTTATTTACTCCTAAAATGCCCTTTAAGAAGTTACTGAAAACACTGGAGAGGTAGCATGTTGTGCTAGCAAAGACAGAGGTATTGAAGTCAGGTAGACCTCAACTTTTGGCTATTTAGTCTCTTTGTTTACTCTCAGTTGTTTAACCTTCCTGAGCCTCATTTGTAACAGAGAATAGAATACCAAAATCATAAGATTATATCAAAAGCTAAATAAAATCAAGTCTTTCAAGTGTCCAGACCCGACCCAGAGCAAAAGACTAGGTGGTAGGAATGGACAACTGTATGTGGTAAGGAGTGGGAAACAAGATGTAGAATTTGGAAACCAACATAACTGGAACAAATCACTCCCCTCCAAACATCCATCTTGAAGCCACAACACTCCCACTCCTTTACTCTGGACCCATGTTTCTCATAGAATGGACCCTGAATCACTTGAATAAGAATCCACTCAGTAAATTGTTTAAAATACAGATTCCAATAATCCATCACTGAGGTACTAAATGTCAATTTTGGGGAGTGGGAAATCATGAATTTGCATTTTAAACAACCTTCCCAGGTAATTCTGATAAGAAACCAGTTAGATTAGGAGCTAGTGTCATAGATCAATGCTTTCTAACAGTTTGGGGTCATGTACTCCCAATACATACTGGTAGTTCATTAAAAAATTCTTCTATGGACTTATATCTTAATATATTTCTATTTCTAAGCACAAAAATATAAGTATAAATAAAGTTCTTTGATGACTAGTTCCTAAAAAATAAATGACCTGGCATGGAGGGGGGTGGTGGTGGAGAGCTAGTGGGACCTAGTTTGGGGCAGAAGGAGGGTAGTGTGGCTGTAGCTTAAGTGGAGTGGAAAGCTGACCTCATATTTCTCCAAACTCAGGTCCTCCCCAGAGTGAATGAAAAGAAAACCACAAACACCCAAGATAGATGAGCTTGTGCAGATTCTCGATGCCACTTGATTTAGGCATGGCAGTGAAAGCAAGAGAATGTACAGTAACCCATCAAATCCCCCAAAATTTTTAGACTAAGCCCTAGAAACTCGTTGAGATAGGGCTGGAGGACAAGTATAGGGCCTGGACAGGTTCATTGTTGAAATTTCGGTGGTGACTTGTTGATCCACGTAGCTGAGATAAGCACCTGATCCTTTGAGGCGAGTCGTTGAGAAAGACTGACACAGCACTCGCTTTGATAAAAGCGCAGAAGCTCCAGGAAACTCATTTTGAAGAGTGTGGTGTTCTTTGTGTTTCATAGTACACTCCAGTCCACTAATAGAATTGGGACGCTTGATAAATTTAAGCAAGGTGAGTAATTTACATAAACCTGACACCCCAAAGAAATGCACAATTTAAGAAAAAGCCGTGAACTTGTTATGCAAACACAGTCTGAAGGTAAGTCCCATGTCTCCCTACTTGATTCAGATTCGGGAACAATTGAAAATTTACTGATTGCTTTGCCTGCCACTGATTGTTCCCATTCCTGGTAAGTTGTCTCTCAGGTTAAGCAGTTGGCTATCCCCAGCTGTTCAGGAGTAAAAAGATTAGGCTGTCTGCTCCTTTAAAAATTTATAGTTTCAGAAAATTTAAGGCATAGTTCTACTTTGCACCATAGGATTGCTCTGACTCGATTACAGGGGGTTTAGTTAATATTACATATTTAGATGTTCTCCATTTTATTTAACTGGTCTTCACTTAGAAGCCCTGGTGGCATAGTTTTATGCATTTGGCTGCTAACCACAAGCAGCTTGAAACCACTCCAAGGGAGAAAGATGAGGCTTTCTACTCCTGTGAAGAGTGAGTCTCAGGAAGCCATGGAGGCAGTTCTACCCTGTCTTCCTGGGTCCCTGTGAGTTGAAATGGACTCATTGGCAGTGAGTTTGGTTCTTTGTTTGCGGTCTTCCATGAGGATCCCTGGTGGCACAGTGGTTATGCATTGGGCTACTAACCACATGGTCAGTGGTTTGAAACAACCAGGCAATCCATGGGAGAAAAATGGGGCTTTCTACTCTTGTAAAGAGTTACAATGTTGGAAACTCACAGGTGCTGTTCTCCCCTCCCCTATTGGGTCATTATGAGTTGGAATTAACTCAATGGCAGTCAAGTTTTTTGAGTTTTTGAGTCTTCCTTTAAGGGAAAATCAGATTGTTTCCAGTCTTTTGTGATTACATGCAAAACTGCATTGAATAGCCAGATATTCCGCTGTATTTATGTTGTGCTATATCTTTTCAGTAAGTACCTAGAAGTTGAGTTGCTAGATCAAAGGATGTGCACATTTTACCGCCTTTCAACATCCCTTTCCAGAAGGGTTACCCAATTTACACTCCCTTCAATATGTAGCTCTGATGTTGTCTGTTCCCTAGGGATTGGTAAACATAACACATGAGCTTGTTATTTTTTGGTAAAATTTCCCAATAAATTTTCTATCGTGACTAGTGGGTTTACATGCTTTTATTCTCCTACAATTAGTTTTGGCAATTTTTGTGTTCCTAGAAAATTCTTCAAGCATGTAAATTTGTTTTCATGGAGAAGAGCAAACCATTCTTTTTTTTTTTCATTTACATTGTAACTGGTTATTTTTCCATTTCTAATTTTGTGCTTTGGGGTTTTTTTCTTGTTCGGATTAGCATGTAGTTTATCTGGTTTATTGTTTCTTGGCTTTAATGATTAACCTAACCTTATTGTTTTCTAATGTGCTAATTTCTTTTTATTATCTTTCTGCTTTCCTTAGCTTACTTTATGTCTCTTTTCTTAACTTTTTGGTTCTGCAAGCTGATTCCATTTATTTTTATTCATTCTTATTTATTAAGGTAAATATTTAAAGCTAAGACTTTTCCTTTGACCACTGTTTTAATCAGCCTATCCTCTAGTTCCTGACATTTTCAGTATTATTTTCTAGGTATTTTACAATTTCAGATTATAGTTTCTCCCAGCTAGAGCGAAGGGTTTATTTTGTTTTCCCAGTGTTAAAGGTTTTTGTTTTTCACTTTGTTATTAATTGCTAATGTTATATTATTTTATTATAATATTTTATTATAACTCAAGAATATGGCCTGTGCTAATTCCATATTTTGGCTGGATACACGACCAACTTAAAAAATTTTCAATAGCATAAAAACGAATTGTGCTTAGATTACGGCTATGATGAAGCGTAAGCCCCAAATTCATTCTTATACCTATGGTTTACATTATGTCATTGATTCACTGTAGAAACATCCTTATCATTTTATTGGAGAACATTAAAAATCATCCCCACGAGGCATAAAGTAATTCTACTGATAGCGTCATTAGTTTAGCTATTGTAGAATTAGTAGAATATAGTAGAATATAGTAGAATTAAACACTGTTGAGAAAAGGAAACTAACTATACATGAATTGGTTAGTTTAAAATTTTTGTATTTATGTATTTAGTTTTACTTTTTATTAGATTTATTGGCCTACAATTCACATATCATAAAATTTAATAATTCAATCATAGTAAGAAGAGTTTTGCAATCATCACCACCATCAATTTCAGTACATTTTCTTCTTTCTCGTACTCATTATTGTTAGCGTTCCATCTCCCCATAATCTCCCCTGTCATGCCCTTAGGTAATTGTTAATCCAGTTACAGTCTCTATAGATTTACCTATCTTGGATTTCACATACAGAAAGCCACACAAAACACAAACAGGAAGCAAACAAACAAACAAAAACTCAACATCAATAAAAAAAAGCAGAAAATATTAAAAACTGAAACAACTTTAAAATGAGTCCAAAAAAATCAAATGATAAGGTATTTCATTTTAAGCTAACTACATTGTAGGTCAACTTTCTAGACGAAAATACATGAATTGTTGACCTGTACAGCTTAAAAACTTAAGTTCCTGGGCACCACTTATGCAAACAACGTAGGTTGAGGATAAGGCAAAACTTTCAATAACATTCATTCATAAAGGCAGAACCATGCCTGCCAGACTAACACATGTCATGAAAGAGCAGAAAGAGCATGAAAATTGTAAATATATGGTCGTTCCAGGCCACCATTTATTAGGCAGCCTCAAAACAAGAGATCCAAACCACAGTCCAATGACCACCAATTCCACAACCTTATGATAGCAGTCATCTGCTTCTTCTAACACTAGGGCATTTCAGCCTTAAGCACTAAGGAGCATTTCAGTTCCTTAAATCTACTATGCCAAGTTTAAAGTCTGGTTTTTTTAGGGGGGTTTCCTAATCGGATTCTTCTAGTGTGGCTATGAAAGATATTGTGTGTCTCAGAAGGACAGAGTCTCAATTCCCAGTTGTCTATATCACATGGCCCTACTCAATACTCACTCTCAGGAAAAGATAACTGAAGATATGGATGTTATCACAAGTCTGGTTAAAAAAGCAGATGGTGCCTAGCAGAAAAAATAGCATCTGGGCTCTTAAAGGGATTATTTTCAAACCAGCAGTCTTCTAAATGAAGCATCAACTAGGTCCACATGGAAGAAGCACAACAGCCTCTGTGATTCAAGGTGTGGAAATAATAAAATCCAAATCCAAAGAAGGGAATAGTATCAGAGCTTAAATTCTGAACACCCAGTTTGCAGAAGGTTATGGATGACAATGGAAGCCCCAAATCCATTTGTAGGATCTCCACATGGATTAAGCCTCCAGTGAATTTCTTTTGACCATAGTCCAGGGATATGAGTACCCACGCCACCAGACAGAAAGCATTGTAAAGTTGATTATGATAGATGGAATTAGGTTAAAGTATAAAACCTAAAAAGATCTCCCTTGTGATCCATATTTAATTTGTTCCAGTTTTTAACTTTTCTGCTTTCTTTTGGATAGAAGTTTCTCTGTTCTACTTCATCGTTATGTTTATTTCTTGTTTTTTGTTTGGCATTATTTTCGGTCCATGAAGTCCAGGATGGGTGAGTCTATAGAGACAGTAACTGGAATAATAATTGCCTCGGGTAACGGCAAGGAGGTTAAGGGAAAACGGAGAGCTACAACAATTACCACAAGAAAGAAGAAAATATTCTAAAATGTATTGTGGTGAGAAAAAATAAATATATATATATAAAGAAGTGTAGGTAATGGCTCACTACTTTTGCCCCTTGGGGTGGTGTAGACCAGCTGGGGGCCTATCCCCAGTGCCTCCTGACTTTATCGCTTAATAAACCTGCTGTGCTACTTTCTCCTAAAAACAAAAGTGTACATAATATGCATAGGGGATATTAACATGTAAACTTCAAATAAGTTTTCAAAAATGAAATTCAATTTTTTCTTTCTACTTCCAGATGCTATAATAAAATCTACACTTCTTACTGCACACATACACTTATACTTTCCATTGTCTAAGTTTTTGACTGCCATCATTTGCCAACTGAAAAGTTCCACATTTAGCTTGTGTTTCCTTTTCTTTCTCATACAGAGTTTGCTTTATGAATTTTGATACTATATTATTTGGTAAATAAGCATTAAGAGTTGTTGTATCTTTATGATGTACACCCATATTTTAAATGAGAATATCTTTATTTTATTGATGTTTGCATTTGATTCATCCTTTTAAAATAAAAATATTCCTTTTTTTCATTTATAGAATTAATTAATGTTACACAAGTATTCATAAAACATTTACTATGTGCCAGGCACTAGGTGCTAGATAACTGGGACAGACATGCACCCTGCCCTCATGGAGCTTATGTTTTAGAGAATGGACCACAAAATAAACAGGGATAGGTATGTAATATAATATCAGGTTGGACAGAATAAGGATAATTACAGATAAGTAGTCATTGTTTTATGTAAGGTGTTCAGGAAAGGCCTGGCTGTATGTGCTTATCATACTTCACTTTCTACTCATAATCTTTCTGTTTTTGCTTTATTTAGGGTAAACACCCGGTAGAAGAGTGTGTTAAAATTTTAAGGAGTTATAACTCACTACCAGCGAGTCAATTCTGACTCATAGTAACCCTATAGAAGTGGCCCTGGGGTTCTGCGACTGTAACTCTCTTCAGGAATAGAAAGCCTCAGCTTTTTTCCATGGAGCAGATGGTGGTTTGAGACTGATAACCTTTCCTTTAGCAGCCCAATGGAGCCATAATTGCGCTGAAACCCAAGTGAGAAGAGGAAAAGGCTGTGCGTGTGAATTCCTGATAATTTTCTTAATGAAGTAGCCAGGGTGGGAGGTGGAGACGAGGGCAGTGATGGACATTTTGTTTTCTGTTTTACCTGAGCTTGACCATCATTCTATGTGCTATTACTTTTTATGAAATATTCTTAGCCCTCATCATGAATATTCTGTCTGATGATTTAATTGAATCCCTGGAATTTCCTGTCACTGGAAAGTACTTAGCATGAAACCTATTGTTTGAAAGATAGAACAGGAAACTAGATATCCTGACTTAGTGGGCTTAACTCTTTATACACCGAGACTGAATAAATATTATATAGAAGCTTGACTTTTGATGCATATTCAAATAAATCTAATTTTTTTTCTTGAAGATTTTTCTTCTGTTGCTGTGAGAGTCTTATTTCACCTAGACTATGCTAGTCTTTTAAATTTTATATATTTTAACAAATATATATAACTGTATAATCTGTTTAAATTATATATACATACACTACACTCTTGAATTTAGAGCTTATTTTAATATATAATATGAGGGTGAGTCAAAAAGTATTGCTACTAGGAGTCTGGTTCATACATACATGGCTCTATTCCAAACAAAGGTGTTGAAATATGTCTCTGTGATCAATGGGATAGACATGTTCTTCCAGCACCATACTTCTCTTGATCTCATTAAGGTGCTGTCAGAAAAGAAAAAGTATATTTTCTGTGCCATGGGAAAACAATGGTAATTTGAAGGCCAATAATAACCTTAAACCAAACTTTATCTTCCCAACTCATTGAAGCCTTGCAACAAGTTTATGGAAATGCTGCCCACATAAAACAGCAGTTCTTATTTATTTATTTCTATTTTCAAATGTATATACCCTTTATAAACTTCAGTAATATTTGATTCTCAGGTGTACTTTCATTTTTTAAGTTTTATAAACATAAAATTCACATATCATACAATTCAATAGTTTTGAAACAACAGTTTTTAGTTGGATCAATTATTTTATATCAATTAGGAAGGCTTCAAAGTTTAGCTGAGAGGGAAGACTGCAAAAAATGAAGAAACTGTAGCTGAAGTCCAGAAACTGGTGGAAAATTATAGAAATACCATTGATGCAATAGCTACTCATGGTGGGGTCTCACATTGATCATCAGATTTAATTTTAAGTGTACATCTGAGTTACAGCAAGTTTTCTGCTTTATGACGGCCAAAAGTATTGTTCGGAGATCAGCTAGCCCTCAGAGCTGATCATTACATTCATCTTTTAAACAAAATTGAAGCAAATGAAGATAATTTTATGGAACAAATCATAAATGGGAACAAGTCTTAGATTTACCAATGTGATCCAGAGGACAAGGTAATTTTGCTACTGTTATGAATCACAATGTAAATATCTGACATGGAAGATGTATTTTCATTGTTACAAATTGAACATAATTAAAGCTTAGTGATTAATCACAAAACAATATGTAATTCTATATTGTGAAATATTTATTTCTAATGACAACTAAATGAAATTTTGTCTTGAAGCATGGTGTAGCCTGGGTAACAGTCTTCACACCGGGTTCTCCTATGTGGGTGTAGCTACATGTGGGCGAACCCGCCTGAAGACGGATAGAGGAGTGGTGTCTGGGTTCCTAAGACCATCAAAACTAAGTGTTTTCCAATGTTCTTAGGCGACCCCTATGAAAGGGTCATTCAACCCCCAAAGGGGTCGCGACCCACAGGTTGAGAACCGCTGTAGATTCGAAGGGGATCTCCTGGACCAGTTAATCTAGAGCTGAAATTTTTTGAAATGCCAAGGGTTTGTCATGATAGAGTTTCCTGAAGGGTACAGAACAATCGCAGGAGCTCATTATGAAGAATTTCAAGAAAAATTAAATCTGAATTGGTGAGATAGAGTTTAGAAAAGATGTGCTCAAGAATTTTTCCCATGATGACCATGGACCTGCTCATTCTTACAGGATAGCCAGGGCTGTCTTCTAAGAAGTTCATTTAGAAACCTTATCCTATACACTCCATAACCCTGATCTTGCCCCCTACAGATTTATTTTTATTCTCCAAATTCAAAGAGCATTTGAAAGAAACATAACTCAAGTCTCTTAAGTATGCCAAAACTTCTATTTTATCATGATATTAATCAAAGAGCATAGAATTCTTCAGGGAAGGATTTGAGAAATGGAAACATCACCTTCAGGAGTATATAGACCTACCTGGAGTATGTTGAGAAACAATAGCTTTACATTTTGATATTTTTGCATAATGAAAGTTTCTATAATTTTATAGGAATGCTTTTTTTGTTTACCCTCGTGTATTGTGTAATTCCAAATAACATTGCTTGACAGTATTTCAAAAAGGGTATTAAATATGATTTTTATCCCTCATTTTGTAAGGCAATGGAATTGAAAGTTACTGCATTTTCCAACATTTATTTAAAGTCACCAAGATATGGTATTTTATAGTTTAATATGCTTCTGAACTTTCCATTCTGTTCCACATTGTTTTAATAATAATCAATATCCTCACAACTTGACCAGTAGGTAACATCATGATAAACAGAGAAAAGCTTCAAGTTGTCAAGGATTTCATCTTGCTTGGATCCATAAGCAATGCTCATGGGAGATCAAAGAACACATTGCATTGGCTAAAACTTTTGCACAAGACCTCTTTAAAGTGTTGAAAAGCAAGGTTATTACTTTGAAGACTAAGGTGTGCCTGACCCAAGCCATCGTATTTTCGGTCACATCATATGCCTATGAAAGTTGGACAATGAATAAGGAAGACCAAAGAAAAATTGATACATTTTAACTATGGCACCATCAAAAAATATTGAAAATACCAAGGACTGTCAAAAGAACAAGCGCATCTGTCTTAGAAGAAATTCATCCAAAATGCTCCTTAGAGGCAAGGATCGCAAAAGTTCATCTCACATACTTTGGGCATGTTGTCAGGAAGAGATCCGTCCCTGGAAGAGGACATAGTGTTTGGTAAAGTAGAGGGGCAGCAAAAAGGAGAAAGACCCTCAACAAGGTGGATTGACACAGTGGCTGCAACAATGGGCTCAAACACAGCAACAATTGTGAGGATGGTGCGGTATTGGCAGTGTTTCATTCCGTTGCTCTGATTACGAACTGACTCGATGACACCAAACATGCTTAACAACATGCTTAATCCCTCCCTGATACCCCACCCAAACACATATCTTTCCTGTAGTAGAATAGATTATTTAATATATGCTGCCTTTTTGAAAGTTAATTTTCAAAAACATCTGTAGTTTAAAGTTCCTGTTGAGAATATTAGTTGGAATTGTATTAGGAGATATTTAAAATTCAAGATAGCAGATGCTGTTAAATGGTTTGCTTAATGTTTTTTGTTACAAGTATAAGAACATAAGAAAATACCAAATTAGTGATGCAAATTGATTTGGAGAGGCAGTAGAGGAATGGAAGTGGATAATGGTGTAAAAGATATTACTTCTTATTTCTTAAAAGATATGAAATATAGATAAGTTGTTAAGATGTGTTCATTTGGGGCTATAAATAGGGACATAGGTATTTGCTATAGTAATCTCTGTAGATTTCTAGGTATTTAAAGTAATGTATAATTTAAAGACAACAGATGAGGCAAGATAACTCAACTGGTAAGCCCCAGAACACAACTTATCCCTTTGAGTGCCACAAATAGACAAGGTCATGTATATGTATCCAAACTTTTAAGCTAGACTCTTCAAGTTCAAATCCTAGTTCCACCACTTACAAACTTTGCTACCTTAGGTAAATTACCTGTCAGAGCCTCAGTTTCCCCAGATAATCTAGATCGCGGTTCTCAACTTGTGGGTCACGACCCCTTTGGGGTCACCCAATTCACAACAGTAACAAAATTACAGTTATGAAGTAGCAACGAAAATAATTTTATGGTTGGGGGTCGTACCACAACATGAGGAACTGTATTAAAGGGTCACGGCATTAGGAAGGTTGAGAATCACTGATCTAGATAATATTAATAGGGTTATCTCACAGGGCAATTATGAGAATTAAATATGTTAACACATGTAAAACACTTAAAACAATTCTTGCCATTGAATATCTGCTCAGTAGTGTTAACAAACCCAAACCCATTGCCACCAAGTCCATTTGAACTCACAGTAAACCTGTAGGACAGAATCAAACTGCAGTAAACCTGTAGGACAGAATCAGACTGCCGCAGGGTGTTTCCAAGGCTGTAAATCTTCGCTGAATCAGAGTGTCACATCTTTCTCCCGCAGTGCAGATGCTAGGTCTGAACTGCCAACCTTTTCAGTTAGCAGCCAAGTGCTAAACAACTATGGCACCAGGGCTCTTTCAATAACTGTTAGCCATGATCATATTATTATTTATTATTATTATTATTATATTTACTACATATATTTTATTGTTTTGTGGCAACTTGACATGTTACATAAAGGCTGTCATGAGAATATGGGATTATCTGTTTTTACTCAATTCTCATCTGTTTTGTTTTGTTTCGTTTGCAGGGAAATTGCTCATTCCAAAGGTAACTTTTCATGGGCACCTCCCTTTCATCCTTGCCTTGAGAACCCAGCGCTGGCCTTGTCAAACTACCAAGCAATCTCTTCCCTTGACCTTCTAGAGGACTTCAATCATTCCTCAAAAAAAACAGAGGAAACTTCAATTCATGAGGAGGGGAGCTTCATTGCTTCCATACCCTATTCACTGCGCAGCCGGGCTTTCTCAGAGAGTCATATCAGCTTGGAGCAACAGAGTTCCCGGTCAAGGAATCAGAATCAGAGGGAGCTATTTGCCAAAGTTGATGAAACCCAACCGGATCCTTTTGGAGCCAGGAAAAAGGCCTATCCTCCTCCTCGCCCACCCCCTCCCAATTGGGAGAAGTACAGGCTCCTCCGAGCTGCTCAGCTCCAGCCACAGCAGCCACAACCGCAACCTCAGCCACAGCAAGAAGAGGAGGAGGAGGAGCAAGAAGAGGAGGAGGAGGAGGAGGAAGAAGAGGAGGAGGAGGACCTACCACCCCAGTATTTCAGTTCAGAAACTACTGGTTCATCTGTTCTAAACACCGAAGTTGTCCTGGAACAGTCAAAGCCCCTGGGCTTTGGTAACCTGGAGATTTTAAAGCAGGATTCACAAAGCCTCCCAGCAAAACAAAAGTCCTTTGGTTCCCATTCCAGCAATTTCCAGCCTAGCCTATTTCCAATAACTGCGCACTTAGGATCTCAACCTGAGCACATTCACCCCCCTTGCTATTATGGCATCAGTGGTCTTTGGAGAGCATCAGAACAACTGGTCCTTGACAGTAAAGCCACTAACTCTGCCAAGTAAGTGCTTTTGAAAGACATTGGGCCCCTGAAGATGTAAAGGGGGTGTTGAAGTCGTATCATGCAGGCAGCATGAGTATGAATTGCATCTCTACCATTTACTAGCTTTGTAACTGTGCTACTCAGTTGAACTACTCTTAGCTTCAGATTTTTCTCTGAATACCTGTCACACATGTGATGGTATTGTTGTGAAGATTAAGATAAAATATGTAAAGAACAGAAAGGGCCTTGGAGACACAAAGATTAAGTGCTTGACTGCTAACTAGGAGGTCTGAAGTTGGAACTCCATGGGAGAAAGATAAGGTAGTCAGCTTCCATAAAATTCCAGCCTTGGAAACCATCAGGGGCCATTCTACTTGGTCCTACATGGTCAGTATGAGTAGGAATTCACTCCCTGGCAATGGCATGCAAAGGATATAACCCTATGCTTAGCATACATATTATTGTTGTTGTTAGGTGCTACTGAATTTTCTCCAACTCATAGCAACCTTGGCTACAACAGAACAAAGCACTGCCTAGTCCTGCGCCATCCTTTACAATTGTCCTTATGTTTGAACCTATTGTTACAGCCACTGTGTCACTACACCTTGTTGAGGAGCGTCCTCTTTTTTTGCCCTGATAATTCCTCAAAAAGATGTGGGCATTCTTTTTCTCTGCCACTATTTCCATAACATTCACCCTGTTCTCTGCTTCTGTGTGTTTATTTCAGCAGATAATTTTTTAAAAATTGGTAGGGCGAGCTGCCTGTGCAGGGACAAATAAGCAGGAATATGGTTTGTCTGCAGGGGTGTGACTTAACCACAAGATTACCAATTCTATTCACTTCACTATGCCAGTGCTCATCTGTGTACTCCATAGTGGGTGCTTGTCATTTTGCTCCAAAGCAAAAGCCCCAGGGGCGTCTTTTTAATTGTCTTCCAGCTCTATGACACCTCCTGCTTAGAGATAAATCCACTCTCTGCTGATGGAGGTATGGAAACTCAGCAGAAGAAACTTGTCTCCAATTGGTTTTTTCCCCAAATGTTTTGTTGGCACGTAATTCACATAAAATACAATTGAACAATTCAATCGTTCAATCTCATCAAGGGGAGTTGTACAAACACCAACACATTTATCTTAGAGCCTTCCCGCCATGCCACCCCCCCGGCCATGGTCACATGGCCTTCAAACTGAGCTGTACAATCACTATCAGTTTTATTGTTCCCCCATCAATGTTCAAAAATCCAGGGAAGAGATTTCTGTCATGGGACATCTAAGAGATACTTACACCCAGTACTAATTCAGGCCATGTCTATAGGGAAGACAACTGGCCTGGTACTGAGTTCGATCCCACCTAATCAGGATTACAATGGTCTCTGCCTGATAGCAAGGCTATTCTGGACTCATGCCTTTGGCTACAGTGGATCTGCCAGCAGCTTGGTCAGACTAGATCCCCTGCAGATGGGTTTGGGGCTCCCACTGTCCTCCACAGCCTTCTCCAAATTGGGTGTTCATAATTTTAGCTCTGATACTTTTCTCCTCACTATATTTGAACTTTGTGATTGTCATCTTTGGATCACACAAACTGGTGTGCTTCTCCTGTGTGGACTTAGTTGGCTCTTCGCTTAGATGGCTGCTTGTTTGAATACAAGTCTTTAAGACCCCAGACGCTATTCTGATTGATAGCCAGGCACTGTCTGCTTTCTTCACCAGGCTTTGCTGTAGCACCCGTATCTTCAGTGATCATTTCATGAACTTGAGTATTGAGCAGGGCCATGATGTAAGGACTAACTGTTCTTAAGCTGGAGCTAGTATTTAGTGAGAGCCCATAACTTATTCCTGGAACTATATATATATATATCTTTAATTTGCTGCAACTTGAAAATTAAGACAATGTCATATCATTCCATAGTTCAATCATGTGAAACATAATTTTACAGTTTCTTCCATAACCAGTTTCCAGACATAATTTTCCTTCCTGGACTTCTTGATGTCAATTTCCTCTTAATAGAAGTACCTTGTTGTTATGTTTTTTATTGACAACAGCTCAACTCAGGCAAATCTGTTACTTAGCTGTCTACAGGCAATTGAAACATTTTCTAGACAGAGTTGCCACAGGCACAGCACTTAGACAGCGTGACTCCTAGCACTGTGAAAAGCTCTTATCAGATCCTATGTGGTGCTTCTCAAATTAATCATCGAATTGGAGAGCATTCTTATCAATAAAAATGTTTTGTGAAAAGTAATTGGGATTGTAATCCATCACAGCAAGGAAAAGGGAAGCTGACCCACTACCAGGGAGTTGATTCAAACTAAGAGTGGCCTTATATAGGGTTTCTAAGGCTGTAAATCTTTACAGGATCCGATAGCTTTAACTTTCTCCCATGGTGGGCTTGAACCATCGAAGATGCAGTGTGCAAGCCAACATTTTGGAGTCAGCTAAGATGAGAATGAGTAAGCAAATGAATGAATATTTGTTAAGTACTTACTATGTACCAGATATGGTGCCAGTCACTTCACTTCTATTATTTTATTTACTGTTCCCAATGCCTTCTGGAGCATTATTGTCCTCATCTGAGCTATAAGGAAACTGAAGCCTAGCAAAATAAGGGACTAACTAGCTCAGAGTTACACAGCAAATATTCAAAGCCAGAGCTTCTGGCTCTAAAACCCACATTCATTTTGCCATCTTCCGCAGACTGTCCGAGGCTTGTTCCAGTAGTGCAGGCGTTTGTGCAGCTCTTGTGTACCCTGTATGACCATGCATATCAAAAGCTGCAGATTTAGCCTTGCCACTTTCAACCTCCTGGTCCTTCCTCCTTCATTTTAAGTCCATACACATTGACACCTTGGCCAGAGAAAAGGAAATTGCTACTGGCAGCAATCTTATATCTTGTTCCAGAGATTTTTTTTTTTAATATGGGATGAGAGTGGAAACATTTATTAGCACATAGCCCTTGCTGTGACTTCAGATATCAATTAGATATGAGGGAGCTTCAAAAGATCATGGAAAAATTCCATTATCTTTTCATTCAAATTTTCCATAAACTTTTGAATTCCCCTTGTACTTCTATGATGAAGATTTAAGGAACAACATAATTCCCAACACAGCTAACATTTTTGTCTGCTTTTGATGTACCAAGCATTGTTCTAAACAAGCTCACAAACTTATTGATTAATCTTCACAACAAACCTATGAAATGAGTACTTTGCATCTCTTACTTTTTTTAGATAAGGAAAGTAAGGCACAGAGGAATAAAGTAACGTTTGAAAGGGCAAAATTAACCAGAGCCAGGATCAGAGTTCAGGTAGCCTGCTCATTATGCCCACTACCTTATCCCAGATTCTTTCCCAGACCCTAAGAAAGCATAAGGTGATAACCAGAAGGTAGTGGTTTGGGGATTTTTTGTGTTAAGGGTAAGTATACCTGTAATATTTTAAAGAGAAACAAAAAATAGCATCTTAATTTCTGCTAAGTTAAACTGCAGTATACCTGTAACTCAAGTAGTATTCAGTTTTAAAATGCTGTGATACATTTAGATACAAGTTGATGGAGTTATCAAGTATTGGTTAAGTTTAATAACTATAATGCAGATACAGTAACAAC
The DNA here is from genome assembly GCF_000313985.2 of Echinops telfairi. Classification (NCBI taxonomy): domain Eukaryota; kingdom Metazoa; phylum Chordata; class Mammalia; order Afrosoricida; family Tenrecidae; genus Echinops; species Echinops telfairi. Next base: position 3,102,398 of record NW_022103916.1, read on the forward strand.
TTGCTCTATGGGTTCTTTGTATTTCATCTTGGTGTTCCATAGTTTGAATCTTATTGTTGCTTTGATACCCATTATCAAAATTGGACTGTGTACTCAGCGATCTTCTATAACTGTTGGTCTATGAATGTGAAGAGGAAGGAAGCCCTATAATGAATGGGACTATGTCTTCTGGGGAACTGAATCTGCAATTGGCACATTTTTTTTTTACAACAGTTTCTGACTCAGAACTCTCATGCGCACCCTTTATTGTTGTTGGGTGCCCTTGAATCAGTTCCAACCCATTCAACCCTATATACACCGAACAAAACGTGGCCCAATCCTGTGCCACCCTCACAAGCCTTGTCACATTTGAGCCCATAGTTGCAGCAACTGTGGCAATCCATGTTGTCAAAGGCCTGCCCCACCCCTTATTTTTTGCTGCTCATCTACTTTAGCAAACATGATGTCCATTTCTAGGGATCGGTCTCTCCTGATAACATGCCAAAAGTACATGAGACGAAATCTCACCATTTTTGCATGTAAGGAGCATTTTGTATGTACTTCTACCAAGACAGGTATGATTGTTCTTTTGGCAGTCCACGGAATTTTCAAGATTCTTAGCCAGCACCATAGTTAAAATGCATCATTTTTCTTTGGTCTTCCTTATTCATTGTCCAACTTTCACAGGCATATGAAGTCATTGAAAATACCATGGTTTTGGTTAGGCACACCTTAGTCTTCAAAGTAACATCCCTGCTTTACAACACTTTAAAGTGGTCTTGTACAGCAGATTTAGCCAATGCGATGTGTCATTTGATCCTCTGACTACTGCTTCCATGCGCATTGATTGTAGATCCAAGCATGACAAAATCCTTGATAACTTCAATCTTTTCTCCATTTATCATGATGTTACCTATTGGTCCAGTTGTCAAGATGTGGGTTTTCTTTATATTGAGTTGTAATCCATACTGAAGGCTGAAAACCTTGATCTTCATCAGCAAGTGCCTCAAGTCCTCCTCATTTTCAGGAAACAAAGTTGTGCTGTCTGCATATGGCAGGTTGTTGATAAGTCTGTGTAAGTATTTTTATATCGATAGAAAGTCTATAAGTTCATACCTTCACCTTCCCTCCATAATATTCTCCCTTCTTTTTCAACCTGGGAGGACTTTTAAAAGTTTGTGGAAAATATTTCGTAATCTTTTAGTTCCATTTTAATTGAATTTAATTCTCCACCCTCAGAATTCCTTAAATGTGGTGTCTCATATGATCTCAAGTTGTCCCCCTGGCAGTACAGCATAATGGCTGAAAGCACAGATTGAGTCTGTTTGCCTAAGTCCAAATCACAATTCTGTCACTTATTGGCTGGTGTTCCTTTACCTCTGTGTGCCTCATAGTCCTTATCTGTAAAATGGTTGGCATAAGCATTAGGTTACATCAATCTCTATCCATCCATCTATCTATCTATCTATCTATCTATCTATCTATCTATCTATCTATCTATCCATCTATCATCTTGAAGGAGCTTCGGGAGCCTAGTAAGCACTGTACAAATGTTAGCTAATAGTGTTCCTTTATCAGTGTTTCTAAGCTTGAAAAATTACATGGAAAATGAGGAATATTAGAACAGCCAAATTTCTTTTCTGTGAATTTTGAGACAGCATAGCATGAATCAGTAAATAGCTGTGGAGTCTTTTAACCATTATTTTTTGCCTTTATCTAAGAGCTGCAAATAGCTGCAAAAATGACTATTGAACATTTCCATTTTCCTCTTTCAAAGATCTGCATAGGTTCCCAAACTTATTTGGTCTACCATATCCTATTCAGAAAAAAAAGAGTGGCCCCTGACAATTAAAGATGTTTATACTACAGCCCATAATCCAGATAAGGTATAGGTATTTATAGCCCCCACTAGGTCATTCCAGTGACCCCTAGAGAGTGGTATCACCCACTTTGGGAAACACTGAACTAGAGGTTAGCAAAGAGTCAACCAACGAGACAGATAGGTGGATGGTGGGGATGGCTGGTAGACAAAAAGGACCACATTGGGGTGAGTTTTCCCCTTGAATAAACTGTGGGTGGAATTATTTAGCCCTCTCTCTCTCTGAAACCTAACAGTGAAGCATTTCTTTTTATTTCTTCCCTCACTTCAGACCAGAGGCTGTAATGGCAGAAGAGTCCAAACCCAAGCCAGCACGGAATCAGAGCTACTTCTTCCCTGAGCAACAGTTCTCTTTTGTGGGCTGGGGCTCTGATAAACAGCACCTCAGTCGCTTGGGCTTTGGTGAGCCCAAGATGACAGAATCTGCTGATACACGTGTCAAGCCTAGAGATGCCACTGTTTCCACTTTGTCCCTGTTACATCCTGCAACCATGGAGGAAGCTGGGTCCATTGGGGATATAACAGAAGAGAAGAGAGGCTATTCGTTCGCAAGTCAAAGATCTGCCTCACGGCAGGCAGCCTCAGAAGATTTCATGACAGATGTGGTGGGGCATGGCAAGTCTCTGGCGGGAGGGATAAACCCAGCCTCCAACTTGATGACTACTGCCGAGGTCATGGGTGGCTTTTTTGCTGTGAGAGATCTGCAGTTGCGCCATTTCAAGCAGGCGTGGCACCGGGAAAGAAGAAATGATGAGATCTCCCAGGAAAGCCACGGAGTGCCTTTGTAAGCAAGCAGACTAGATCCTGCGGTAGGGGTGAATGATGAGTGTGAAGAATGCCAAGAGGCTTAGAGGACAAAGAGCTAAGGTTTCAGACCCTCCTACACAACCTCGTCCTTCCCTTGGGATCCATATACCGGGGTCATGAACCAGGGGTAATCATTGATTTCAGGAGTCCAGAACTTTAGTAAGGGCCTGCTAGTTTTTCTACAGTTTTGTAGAATGTTAAGGACCAAACCAGAGTATCTTTAAAGCAGTCTCCTAGTGAAGACTTACGGAGGTAGAGAAAACTAACGTTTGCCTTTCCTTGACGTCTAGATAGCCTTCATGTGGTTTGTTTACATTTGAACAGTGCTTACAGGTCCACTGTTTCCTTACTTCATAGCTTCCTGATGAAGCATGGTCCCATTTTGTAGATGAGAAATTAAGAGTAAGAAAGATCAGCAAACTCTCATCAAAGGTTCTCAAATGGTCCTTCTTTGTTTCTATAGACAAGAATTTCAGCATTTCTCCCCTCCTCAGGGGAACCCTGGGATCCCTACCTCTTACTCAGCTTATTACAATATTTCTGCGGCCAAGGCAGAGCTTCTGAACAAATTGAAAGACCAGCCAGAGATGGCAGATATTGGCTTGGGAGAAGAGGAAGTGGATAAAGAACTGGTTCAAAAAAAGGTAAAAAAAATGGATATACTCGAGATTTTTTATCTTGTCTGGAGGATCACCAGCCCTCTAAATTCCCCAGATCATCTTGCTGCATTCATCCATTTAAAAAATGGAAATAAAAATGGATTTTTATATTTCTCACAGCAATATCTATCATCTTTATTATAAGCATTAGGGGCTAGTATTGGAGCCCTGGTGGACTGCTAACCACAGAGTTATAGTCTCAAAACCCAAAGGGTGCCCTGTCTTAAAGGCTAACAATGAGTCACAATCAAGTTGATGGCAATAGTTTGGTTTGAGTTGGAGTAATGGTTAGGTCTAATCGCTTTAATTCACATACAGATATGACTTGCTTTCTAGACTCTATGCATTTTCTCACACTACTACTACTAGTACTAGTAGTCAAAATTATAACCATCACCAGCATCATGTTTCTCTAACTGTTAGAGCAGCTCTACAAGGGAGATATTACTATCCCAATTTTTATCGACTAAGGGGGCTAATATTTCAGGGTTGCAGAGCAAGTAGTAGATCTAGAATTTGAACTCAACACAGTCCGACTTTCTACTCTGGGGTGCTGTCTCTCTGAAATAAGTCAGCCTTGTAAGTAACTCCCTGCCCAGGTCACATCACAGTTTTTGCCAGTGAGCCCGAACCAACAGTAATGTCATTGATTTTATTATCTGTGCAACTTTCTAGGAGAGAGAGAAAAATAAGGAAAAAATGGAGAAATTATAGGATGGCAAACTATTTACCAGGATGGTTGAAAAACTCTTAAAATACTAAAATAGATCAATGGAGATGATGTTGTGTTGCAAACCTTCTGTTTTCTCCCACTAAGTATAGCTACCCTAGCTTTCTATTCAAATTCCTGGAATCACTTTGCCCTCCCTGCACTTACCCATTTGATTTTATAAGCAAGTAGGGTTCCCATGACAACCTAAAAAGCCCAATTTATCATTTTGTGGACATCTGAACTCAATATAAATTGCAACTCCTTCCACATTTCTCTTTTAGGACATGACTTGTAGACAAGATCAGGGCCATTTGCAAGATCACTCCCCCTACATTTCCATTTGAAGCAGAATGTTAGGGAAAGAATTAGAAACATGGTGATGTGGAAGTTTTGTTAATCCAAATGACTACTTCCATGGAACCCATGTTCTCGCTGCATGGCAAGGCTGCTCCTAGTTTACAGGCCTTGGCCTCAGCAAGAGAAAACCTGACCAAATGAAGAGAGAAATTATAGAAATGTCAAAGCACAGAGCAGCAAATAGTGATTTGAAGTGACTGTGGATAGACAGTTTTTATTTCTGAGAAAGAAAGGTGAGGAGGGTTACTGATTTGTAATATCCCAGAAAAGCAATTCAGCTGTCTGCACCTGTGATGACTCCATAGTCCTCTTCTTTATACTGTCCCCAGCGTCAAAGTTCAGTTTGCACAGCACAGATGCAGAGAAAGAAATGACTGTCTGTGCTTTAATCCTTCCAGACCTTGGTGGGGGTAAGGTGAGTGAGTGGTTTTCTGAGTTGGACATTTGGCCCCGACCAGAGGGTACACGTAGAACTGGGAGCTTCTTGGCATCTAATTGTTTCATTCTATCACTGATTTCCAACCCTCAGTATGTTTTGAAAATTTTCCAAGAAGCAAATATATTACACTAAAGACTAAGACCACGGTGACCTCCTGATTTGGTCTTGGTCACCTTAGATATCTTTAAATGAACTACTAGAGATGAATACAGTTTAGCAAACTACACGTCTCTGTTCCCAGACTGTCTGTGCTGGAATAATAAAACACTGAAACATGCTTATGCATGACACCATTCTGAGCATGTAATATGTATTAACTCAGTTAATTCTCGTAACAACTCTGAGGCACATACTCTACTCTAAAACTTTTTAAATGGAGAAATTGAGGCACAGACAGAAAAATTGAGTAAATTGATCAATAGCACAACACTATTCCATGGCTGAACTGGAGTTCAAACCCAAGTAGTTTGGTGCTAGAGTTGATATTTTTAGCCATATGCAATACTGGCTGCAAAGACTATAAACACATGGTCCGTTCTTGTCAGTATCTTGCAGCTAAACAATTACCCATTAACTCAGAATGCCTGGTGATAATGGCAATGATAAGGAAACTACTTATTTTTGTTATTATTGTAGTATCAGTAAATGTTCACTGAGCACTTAACAATGTGCCAGGCATAATATTCAATATTTTACTTCTATGATTTAATTTACCTTTTCTGTTCATAAGAGTATTGCAAGGGAGTCCTGTTTATTTACTTTATAGATGAAAAAAGATGTTTCGGTGAGATGGTGCCTTGCTCAAGGTTATGCAGTTTGAAGTAGATAGAATTAGAATCCAGATATAGCTACCTCTGAAAATCCAATCTACCTCACTGCCTTTCTGTGATTGAAGTCCCAGAAGTAATTATGCTTACAGGAGAGGCAAATAAGAATATAGAGGCAGTACTTCTCTGAAACATACAGTCAATAGTAGGAGACCAGACTCACATACATGACACGGGATGTGTGCAACTTCAAATTTTACTAGAGGATTCGGATTCTAAAAGACTTGGAATTACAGGGGGGAAAAGAGATATTTGAGCAGAGCTTCCTATGGGAAAACTCAAAAACCCACTACCATTGAGCTGATTCCAACTCGTAGTGATCCTATCAGACAGGGTAGAATTATCTTTGTGAGTCTCTGAGACAGTAACTGGTTATGAGAATAAAAAGCCTCATCTTTATCCCACAGAGCGACTGGTCGTTGGATTTCCCAACACATGGATCACACTGTGTGCTTTTGTGAAGGAAGCCGGCTTACAGAGGGGGGTGCTGACCTTGCAGTTAGGAGCTCAATACATAACCATTACACCACTGGGGCGCCTGTGAGGGTGGGAATAAAATTGGCCTCTGAAAATATAGTAGGAATAGCTGAAGTAAAGAATGAGGTAAAAGGATGTTAAAACAAAGAATGAAGTAAATCACTGCATAAGCAAATTGGGAGCACAAAAATGAGTGTTGTGAACACAGAGGAGAGTAAGAAGTTAATTTTTGACAGGTTCTGAGGAGTGAGATTAAAATGGTATGGTGAGGACAGACTGAATAATAATGGAAGCCAACTTTTCTTGAGTATTTACTCTCTGCCAAACTTCTTGCATGCATTATCTTATTGAATCCTTATTACAGCATAATGCAGTGGGGACTGCAATTATCCCTATTCTACAAAGTGAAGCTAAAGAAAGCAAAATCACCCAACCCACATATGCTGATTTAATTAACGTTCTATAATTTATCTCTGGGGTCTAATGGCTACACAGAAACTCACAGACCAAATTTCATGATTACAGGGTTTATTAAAGAATTTAATGCGTCATAATACCAATGAGAAAAGCTCAGTATAGTTCTTTACTAGGAAATGTTACAAAGTTTCAGGTCTGCTAATAAATGCCCTAAGGGAAATACCACTCAAGCTCCAGGGGTCAGCAAACCCAGCTCCCTGAATTAAGAGTCCAGAGGCACCCCACTCTGCAAGCCTGCTTCCTTCACAAAAGCACTCAATGTGCTCCATGTGTTGGGAAGTCCATCACTCTGTTCCATGCTCTGGCTCCTGGTCTGCTGTTGCTCTTCTGATGGTATAGCTGTTAGCTGTATCCAGGAGATCCACTGCACAGGAATCTCAGGTCCAGAGGAAACACTCTACTCCTGGTTCTTGCTGGTAATGAATGAGTTCCCTCTTGTTTCTTCTCATTGTATACACATGTGGATGCCACTCCATGGAATACTATTCACAATTACTCACAGGCAAATCCTATCAGTATCTTCCCTCAACTTCTTACTAAACCTATACAGGCAAAGGTCCTTTGGTGAAATTTAGTTACTTTATGTAGAAGAGCCACATTAAATAATTCACTGCCCCTGCATTGTACAGATGCAGATTTTTATGATGCAAGTGACATCATACAAATTTGTATACACTGACAGATTTGAAAGTCAGACTAAGTCATTGTGATTTCAGAACCCACACTCTTATTCAGAACCAGTGGGAGGGGGGGGAGAGGCGGTGGGGCGGAGATATGGGAGTGCTGACTTTATAGCAACCAGTAGGGCAAAGTAGAACTGCCCCTGTGGGTTTCTGAGACTGTGAATCTTTACGAGAATAGAAAATCTCATCTTTATCCCATAGAGTGGCTGGTGGTTTGGAACCTCTGACCTTGCCATTAGCAGCCCAATGTGGAACCTGTTACGACATGGGGCTCCTAGCACAGTACTATAGAGATACTTACATGGATTGAAGGAGCATGAACACAGTGCTAGGCAAACACTTGATGACAATACTTCTCCAATCTAGGTTCTTACAAACATTTCAATTCCTATTTAATAATCAGTCTCAGAAAAGATATATTAGATTGCATTTGGAAAATGAAATTTAGTCCATAATATCAGTTATCTAATGCTAAGGAGCTTGTTGGTGAGCTAGAGATTCTTACTAGAGTGAAAGAGATGCAGTGCTTTGGCATCTGGGAGAGAAGGCGTCTGTCCAGAGAACTGGAATTGCTCATGACTCACTCACATTTCCTTTGCTTCCAGTGAGTAGGATTTGGGGCACAAATCAGTGTATTTTTAAACCCCATTTATATCCGTATTTACCTTCTCTTGTTCAACTCTTCTAGATACAGCTTATTGAAAGTATTGGCAGAAAGCTCTCTGTCCTGCGGGAGGCCCAGCAAGGGCTGGTGGAGGACATCAACGCCAATTCCTCCCTTGGGGAGGAGGTGGAAGCCAACCTGAAAACTGTCTGCAAACCCAATGAATTTGAAAAATACCGTTTGTTTATCGGAGACCTGGACAAAGTTGTCAACCTGCTGTTGTCACTCTCTGGACGACTGGCCCGGGTGGAGAATGCTCTCAACAGCATCGATTCAGAGACCAGTCAGGAGAAGGTAAAGTCAGGGTCTCTGAGATATGTATGGAGGGAAATACCATCTTTTTATCTTAGGGGGGCTTTCACATTTGGCTGTTATCAAAGGGAACAAAAGATAGTGGGCACTGGTTTTCAACTATCTTGAAATTCTGACTCCTGCTTATCTATGTAACTGGAGGCAATTTATTTAACATTGATCTCAGGGGTTTGGGTGAGAATTAAATTATATAATCCACGTTAATTACTTAGAACAGGACATACAACAATAAGGTAAACACCGAGCAGGTGCTGGCTTCCAGCAATAGTAGTGACCCCAAATTTGCCCCACTTTTAGTGTTGGAAGGGCAAGTTTGCCAGGCAATTGACATTGGGAGGTATTTGTGTCATTGGTGGGGTCATTCTGTGTATGCTTTTCTGAAGCAAAACGGCATTACCATTTGTACCACAAATGGGTTGAGTACAAATCTGAATCAAATTTTAATAAGAGGTGTCTGTGCATGTGCATACACATATGGATATATTCGCACATACTCACACAGAGACATAGATCATTTAGAAAGCATTGCTTTTGTAGTAATGGTAGTTACCATGGTGGGTGGCTGGCTTTGTCAGAGGAGGAGGCGTTGATTGTGGTAAATTAGGGGGACACAGCCTTTCTCTACTCAACCCCCGCAGTGGTCCACAGAGTAAAGATTTTGATAGCCACTGCTCTCAAGAAATGAGTAAGAGACTATTAACCACTCAAAGGCAGCCTTGTAGTTGGGTAAATAAAATTGTAGTGTTGTTTTTCCTCCTGCTAAAAAAAGACTTTTGAATGCAAGGGATCTAAGAGAGGAAATCTAGGGTCCAATTAGCAGAATGAATGGTTTCTTTCCAGTAGTGTCCTTCATGTGGAACACTGGGTTAGGCAAATGACTGGTAATTAGATGGTCCTTAATCAGTTCTCTGCTTCCCCAGTTGGTACTGATTGAGAAGAAGCAACAGCTGACGGGGCAGTTGGCTGATGCCAAGGAGCTGAAAGAGCATGTTGACCACCGGGAGAAGTTGGTGTTTGGTATGGTCTCCTGCTACCTGCATCAGGACCAGCTCCAAGACTACCAACACTTTGTGAAGATGAAGTCTGCCCTCATCATTGAGCAGCGAGAGCTGGAGGAGAAGATCAAACTCGGGGAAGAGCAGCTCAAATGTCTCAAAGAGAGCCTACTCCTGGGCCCAGCAATTTCTAATTAGCAAGTTGTTAGTAGTTAAAATAAGAGTTAGCAGTTTGTTCCATACTTTCTACCCTGGACTTCTCTAATGGCTCTTACCTAGAAGTTTCCCTAACTATCTAGGAGACTCTGGGGAGGTCTCAAGCTGGTCCGCAAGGGAAGCTACAACAAGTTGTAACCACACACCACCCTCTCCTTCCCACAATTTTGCATAGGCAAGCACTCAACTGCACACACAACCAACAAAGTTATTTGTGTGTGTGAGGACACCAAAGATGTTATCTTCTCACCACCTAGTCACCTACTCTGTAGTCAGCCTTCAAGGCTTAGAGAGGAGCTGCTGCTGCAACTCCACTCTGCCCCCAGGGCTCCATTTCCCACAAGCTGCCAAGAGGTCACTTAGCAACCAAGAGTTTCAGGGTCTCACCCAAGATTTGGCAGTGGGAAACAGAACTAAGTATTGCATTTAGAAAAGACAAAGAATTCCCAGATGCCCTATTGGAAGGAGCCAGACAGAAGCCAGTTGGTTCTGCCCTCACATCCTCCGGCATCCAGTTTAAGGGGATGAATCTTTCCTACAGCTTTTGCTGGTGTGGCCTTCCTTCTGGGTTAAAGCTTTGAGGACGCCACCCCTGTTCCCACTTTGCCCTTTCATTGTTGGAGGTTACAGATGCCTACTCCAAGGATCCACACTGTAGACCTTTAACAACTCTACCAAAGCTGACTTCGGAATGTGTTTCATTATTTGGAGTGGGTGGCTTTTTATTATTGTATTTTAAATGGCTTTAAAATTTTTATTTATTTTATGTTTACCCTTTTTATTAACTAATAAGGTGAGAGGAGGGTTTGACAGGAAAAAGTTATCCCAGAAGGAAAACATTTTCTACAGATCAATCTGAATCCACCATAATTTTGACAAGCAAGTACAAATTCCCTTTTCTTCCCAACATAACTGCACAGTATGCCTGGCATGGTGCTTCCCTAGGTACCATGAGTTTAGCATTCCCTACCAGAGATCAAATTTTTCTTATTTTTTCTTTTCTTGGAACTAAACTTTAGTTACTAAAGAAATCTCCTGAAACTTAAAAAGTTCACCCATTTTGCTACCATATCCAGGCTGAGAAATGAGTAAAAGTGAGTTCAGGAGGAATTCCTCTACTCCACAATTACTTTCCTGAACCTGGAAGCCTGGCTCAGGTAACCAAACCAGGGGCAGCTAAGGCCATCCTCTCAGCCACCCCAGGAATAATCACAGCCAGGAACTTAAGCATGCAAACAACCAATGCTGCTGCTGTTTCCAGGGTCTCTTGGCACTAATGGCAGGAAGGAAATTGTGGATGGAAGTTGTGGACAGATGGCCAAACTCTGTCCTATTATTCAGATCAACTCCCTGTTCCTTGCTAACTGGGATCAACTTTTAGTACTGGTCAGCCCAGCCCTGTGAAACCCTGGCATCTCTTCTAATGACTGCTGAGTTCTCCAGGATCTTTTGAGGTTGACTGTAGCATCAGAAGTGCCTCATTCAACAGAAGAAACAATTGTCAAGGAACTTTGCTACCACTAGTAGTCACTGACTTCTGCTTCCTCTTCATTGTATTTGAACACAATGGGGGAAACATGGCCAGGTGGGTGTTCTGAGATTTACCATTTCTGTGGAATCCGGAGTATGCTTTTAGAATCACTGCTGCTGGTAGAACTGATGTTCTGCTGTTTGAATATCAACTGCCCTGCTTCCCTCCAGTGAGGCTGATTGATGACTCATAAGAGGCTAGGTGTATCCAAGCAAAGGTTGAGGAATGTAGGAGGGGGTGCTTTAAATGGAGACTGTGATTGTCATTTTGGTTTTTAAAATAGGCTCAAGGATAAAGGATAAGCAAATTTATGTGTCATGTGTGGGGATAGGAGACTGATACAATCCATAATTCTAAGAGTTTGGCTTGAATTATTTTATTTTTATGAATATGGGCCTAAGGAAAAGAGTGTGCATTTACCTGGACCCCAGGGCAAAGATATGCTTTTCTATATTTGTTATTTCCTTAATCTGTGAAAGGTAGGTTGGTTATAACTTATATTTATGACACTAGAAGTATATAAAAGTATGATTGACTCCATTGATTTTGTCCCTGTTCACACTCCAAAGTAGTTTACATATTTAGAATGAGTATCCAACACAAGAATGTTGATATTTCACATGGAGGAACAGTTTTCAAATCACTTTTATAAAAACCAAAAATTTATACTGAGCAGTGAAGCTTGGCAGACAAAATGAAATAATAAATAGACACTGATTCCCATCATTTCTGACCTGGCAGTCTCATTGTGAGGGATATTCTGCAATCCTGCCAATATCACTTGAGATGCAGTGTCTTTCCCTTATTTTCATTTTCTGGGCTCAGCTCTTCTCTCAAGCTGACCAGGAGGTAGCAGTTTGTATAGCAGGCCAAGAAATGTCTCCAAAGTCAATTATTGGTATTGACTTTTCCCCTTTCCCTTCAAACACTCATAAAGGCCCCAGTGGGTAGTGAGCAAGCTTGTTGAGATGGGCAGGAGTCGATGCCTGAGTTCCTATCACCTACCCTGGTCCCCATTTCCTCCTTCCCCAGTACACTGGATAATTTAGTCTCCTTGGGTTGTACCTGCTGCAGCTCAGCATTGCAATGCCCAAGGGGAATCTGAGAGGGAAAAAGAAAAATAAGGTCCTAGAAAGGGAGAGAGTGGAAGCAGAGAAAAGCAGAGAAGATAAAAAGATGAAAAGCCTCTTTCAACACCAGGTCCAAGTTCTATTTTTCATTGAACCTCATGTGCCAAAAAGCGGCTTGGGCCACCAGAGTCATACCCTTAACTCCAGCCTCCCTGCAACTGCTACTTTGTTAGTAGCAGGCCTCAGATAGAAGAAGATGGGCATATTTTTGGCCATTTTTCACTCCTCTGGGACATGCTGATTCCCACTGTCTTTGCCAGAGGAGTTATCTATGCCAATAATAATTCTGTAACAGTATATTATATTGTTTGAAGATGAGTAGATGTTTAGAGGGGGGTGGGGCGAGGGTCTGTTCCTATAGATAAAAAAAAACATGTGTGGATTGTTATAATAATTGTATAAGCTCCCAATAAATTGATTTAAGAAAACATTGTTTGTCGTACAATGGTTGGGGGGTCATCTATTCCATATGAAGCTATGATTTTTCTGAATTTATGTCCTCCACCACTCCCTTCTCAGCTGTCATTGATATACTTGCCAGATTGTCATCAAGGGTAATATTTCAATAAAGGGTGCTAAGGACAAGAACATATCTCACGTGTTTTAACTGAGGTGATGAACCCTTCATAATATTTTGCTGAAAAGCTCGGAAAAGGAATTCTGTCACCTGTATCTTTACTCACAAACATCCCTTAGCTTTTACTCTGCCCCCTCACGGATGGCATTGATGCTACACCATTCACTATCAGCAGTAAAGTAGCAAGACCTTTCACTGTCCTTTTTAGAGAAATAGCTTGTAGACACCTGTCCCAAGAGCGCCTTAAATAGCATAAACTTTATGTTATTTCTGTTATTACCTAGGGATTGAAGTGTATGCTTTCCTTTTTTGTTTTTTGGGGTTTTTTTTTACTTAAAAGTATCTCAGGACTACTGCCCTGCTCTTTAGTTTACTGAAACATACTTTCTTCAATGGTTAATCAATAGCAACAGCACAACTAGGTCAATTCGACATTTAGAATGAAGGAAAATTTAATACGAGGTGTAATCTCAAATATAGACCTCAGCAGTTATACAGAGTCTAATTCTGAAATTTACCATGAAGGTAAGCCACCTTCTAACCGTTCTCCAATGTTGACTTCTATCAACCAATATCACCTCACTGTTACATGCTATTCCAATCTCACAACTTTACACTCAGTTAATGGAAAGCAATATCCTTTCTGATCAGCTCTCCAAATCAACTCCAAAGATTAGATCCAAATGTACCTTAAGCCACTCCCACTGATCATCAGAAATGATCTGATCCATATGCCATTGAGGTACCAACTGTGCTCTTCCTATTCTAGAAATCTAGCATTGTTATTGTTGTTAATGCCACCACATTGACTCTGACTCACAGCGACCCTATGTACAAATGTAATATAGTGGAAAGAGCCCAACATTGGTATTAGAATGAGTTAGGTACAAATTCTAGAGTATAAGATTCTGTGTTGCATACTTGTTCCATGAACTTATGTACCCTGAAAAACTCCTGAGTGCATGTACTTATCTGTAAAATATGTAGAATATATATTTCATAGAATTCTTATGGTTCAAAAACAACTAATGAAAGCCACCTAGCACTTAGTTATCTCCTAGAATGTTCTTAGAAATGCAGAACCCTAGGCCCCATCCCAAACCCACTGAACCAGAGTATATATTTTAACCAGTTTCCCAGAAGATCTATGTATATCTTAAGAGTTGGAAAAGAATTCTATTAAAAGATATCACATCTGGGGTCTTAAAGACTTGAAGGTAAACAAGCGGCCATCTAGCTGAGAGATAAAAAACCCCACATGAAGAAGCACACCAGCCTCTGTGATCATGAAGTGTCAAAGGGATCAGGTATCAGGCATCAAAGAAAAAAAATCATATCATTGAGAATGATGGACAGTGTGGAGTGCAGACCGAAACCCATCTGCAGACAACTGGACAACCCCTTACAGAAGGGTCGCGGGGAGGAGATGAGCCAGTCAGATTGTAGTGTAGCAACGATGAAATACACAACTTTCCTCTAGTTCTTAAATGCTTCCTCCCCCCTACTATCAAGATCCCAATTCTACCTTAAAAATCGGGCTAGACCAGAGGATGTACACTGGTACAGATAGGAACTGGAA
>NW_022103916.1:3116935-3118214 GCF_000313985.2 Echinops telfairi
CAACAAATGTACAAATGTGCTTGACACAATGGATGGATGGATGGATTATGAGCTCCCAATAAAATTTTTTTTTAAATTGAAGCCATTATACCAAGTTCATAGATAGGTTTAATAATATGAGGGCAAGACAAAAGTACTGCTATAAAATCATACAGATAATTATTAAACAAAAAGATCCAAAAAAATTTTTATGTTGAGAAGAATTGATCTAATAGTAATATGCTGAGCACATGCATTATTACTCTGGTCTTAATCAATTCATTCTTAACAGCCTCCCACCCAAATAAAAACGATTTTAATTGAGAATTGGGTGAGAGTCTATATATCATATCATCATTTTTACATTCAGCAACTTAAAAAACTTATTAAACATCCAAATGGCTTCTCTGCCCCCCCCCATTTTTCCATCTTCCTCATGTAATATATCTTCTCCTTCACTCAAATGAATACCTCTCTGCCATATAGCATATTATTTTCCCCTTTCTACCTTCTCCACTTACCACTGGTAACAATCAAAGTCTGGGTGGGGGTGGGGGGTAGGTATGAAAACTTTTTCCAGATTTTTCTTTTTATAGCAATGGTCTCATACAGTATTTATCCTTTGTGCTTGACTAACTTCACTCATCATAATACCCTTAAGTCTATCCATATCATTAGGTGTTTCAAAGTTTCCTCATTATTCTTTAATGGTGCATTCTTTTCTTATTTCAAATAAATTACTCCTGTTTTCATGAAAATACAACAAGGATTTTAGGTCACGAGGTGAATATGCTCTCTCCTGACTACTCACTGCAGCTGTAGCATGCTATACCATCACCAACTGAAGCCATCAGCATTATGCCCCCCACTGCAGGTCATTGCTGCTGCCACTGCCAAAATGTAGACCCCCATCACAGAACATTGCCATCAGGCACCCTCCCCCAACAGAGGCTGCTGTTGCTGCTCCCCCACAAGCTACAGCTACAGAGCATTGCCAGGGCTGCACCCTCCCCCACAGCATATTGGCACTGCCATGACCATGTAAACACCGGATGTCATGGTGCATGCATACTAGGCTGCCCCTGGCTGGACACTCTGTCAGAACATGCTCTGTGCCACCCTGGCACCCTGTCCTTCTCAAGCCTAAACAGGTGCAAGGCTCCAAACTTGAGAGAAGATACCAATAAACTTTTTTCCCCTGCAATCGCTCTCCATTTTTCTCTCATTTTATTTCAAACATTAGTATCAATTTTAATTATACTTTTTTTTAATTAATCAATTTATTGGGGCTCATACAATT
>NW_022103916.1:3119104-3120330 GCF_000313985.2 Echinops telfairi
TCTTCTTTCTCTTTCTTCCTTTTATTTATCTGAAGAAAACCTATGAAATATGTGGTATACTTTCAAAAGGAACAACTCTTGTCTCATTGGAAATCTGAAGCTGGAAGAAACAAAATCTATGAAGAAAATAGAACAAAAAATGATGGAAGAAAACCCTGAAAGAAAATTACAACCAACCAAAAATCTTATAGCCAATAAAACTATCCTTCAAATATGAGGATATTTCCAGAGAAGAAGAAAGTAGAGGAATTTTTTAAGACACGCATTACAAAATTTTACTAAGGGGAGTATTCTGTACAGACAATCAACAACAGCAGACAAATCTTGTATGTGTGAGATCAACATACAAAACAACCCCACACAGAAAACAACACACTTAGAACAACATTAAAAACACAGGAATATAAGAAATACAATGAAACCATTAACGCCACAATAAAACACACACCAAAATGACAGCAACAAACCTATGCATATCAATAAGAATATTGAATGCTAATGGATTAAACACACCAGTCAAGATACAGAGAGTAGCATACTGGATTATAAAACAAGACTTATCAACATGCTGCTTATAAGAAACGCACCTTAGACACAAAGAAAAAAAAGTAACTAAATCAAAGGATGAAAAAAAAAAATTCAAGCTAATGGCAACCAAAATAAGAGTGCAGGAATGGCTATATTAATCTCTGATAAAATATAATTCAATGAAAAATCCATCATTAGAGAAAAAGAAAAGCATTACATAATGATTAAAAGAAAACTAGAACTAGATGGCATAACCATAATAAACCTATACACCCTCATGAAAGACCGTTGAAATACATTGATCAAGCACTTGTTGAGGTGAAGAGAGAAACTGAAGAAAATGCAATAGAATACTTCAATACACCACTAACAAGGAAGGACAGATGATAAAGAAATAAGATCAATAAAGACACAGAACTAAACAGAACGATTCACCAATTCAACATACACAGCGCTCTCCTCCCAATAACAACACAGTATACATTCTTCCCCATTCTGCATAGGACATTCTTTAGAATACACCATATATTATGGCATTGAGTTAGTTAGTTTATTGTGCCAACCTGGCTGATAAACACATGTGGGATCAATTGAAGGACGGAGGGATAAATGGGTGGTGAGCCTCGCCTTTCTAGTTCTCGGGTCGCTTGCTTTGTGATGGTCGCACCAGGGTGCAGCTGCCTTAGCAGTTCCCTGCT
>NW_022103916.1:3120896-3177398 GCF_000313985.2 Echinops telfairi
GACTCCCCTCATTCTCTCTGTCTCTCGACTCCTCTCAGTCTCGGGTGTGATTGGACAAGTCACGAACTTGCCTGTGCAGAGCCTGCTGCTGCCTGAGGACTGAGGTAAGAACAAGTTAGGATTTTTTTTGAAGTTAGGAGGTCAGTTTTTTTTTATTTTGCAGTTAGTAGGGCCTTTTTTTGCGGTTAAAGGGGGACTTTTTCCTGAAGTTAGGAGGTATTTTTTTTAAGTTGGTTAGTTGGTTGGGAGTGGTTTCTAGGGGGGTGGCATCAAAGTGACAATGGAAATAGACAGCGCTCAATGCTAATGCAAATGGTCAGTGCTCAGAGGTAATGCAAATAGTCAGTGCTCAGTGATAATGATAATTGTAAGTGGTCAGTGTTAATGCAAATGGTCAGCACTCAGTATTAATGCAAATTGTCAGTGGTCAGTATTATTGCAAATGGTCAGCGCTCAATGTTAATGCAAATGGTCAGTGCTCGGGGTTATTGCATGGGGGTCCCAAACTGGTAATCTGCCTAGGGCCCCATGGGAACTTAATCCAGCTCTGCAGACAGCCAAGGAGTAGGAAAATCAATTTAATTGACAGTAAGTGCATTTATATTCTGATTGCTATTCAGTTGTGTATGATGTTGTATGTTGTGTGCTGTGTAAGCCCCAGTTCACACTGTTGCAATCTCTGAGCAGTGTGAGTTCAGCCATATGCTTGTATGGCTGAACTCACATTAGATTCGGAAGAAAAAGGCACACGTGCCTTCTTTTTTCCTGCAGTGGAACCTGATTGCAGGGGTCTTCTCACCCATGCGATCAGATTCCTGTGCGAGTTCAGAGATCGCAGTGCGGTTCACACAGGGTTGTGTGAACTGGAAAGGTGGTGGAGGAACCGGCTCAGTAATCATGCCAGTTCCTGCACCGCACCAGTGTGAGCCTGAGGTGAAAGTGGCGTTCCACCAATATGGGCACTGGTGAGGCTGAAATGATGTGGATTAGCAAGGCTGCATTGGTGGACACTGATCAGACTGCATTAATGGGCAGTGCAGTCTATATGTCTCTGTGTGGGCAAAGTTATTACTGGTATATTGTTTTTGTAGCACTGTGTATATGTGTGTGTGTGTGTGTGTGTGTATTTTACTAATAGCAATTTGGAATCCCTAGGAAACAATGATATCAAGAAAGAGAAAAATTGACTTGGAGTGTACGATATTCAAAGAACAGTGGACTTATGATTACTTTTTCATGCAGTACAAGGAAAGAGCTTTGTGTTTAATATACCAGAATAATGTCTGTGTTCAAAGAATACAATTTTGCGTCAACACTATCAAACTCAACATAAAGATAAATATGATTGTTTGGTCGGAGAAGTGAGAAAAGATAAAATATTAAAACTAAAAAATACATTGACAACTCAGCAAAAATACTTTTGCGAAGCAGAACCAGCTAAATATTTCATCACTGCGAGCAAGTTTTCAAGTTGCCAAGCTAATAGTGTGCACTGGCAGACCATTCATGGAGGGAGAATTTGTTAAAGAATTCCTTCTTTCTGTTGCCAAAAAGATGTGTACAGAGAAGGCTGATTTATTTAGTACAGTGAGTCTTTCAGGACCTACAATTACACGAAGGATTGAAGAAATGGAAGCTAATTTTCATCAGCAAAATTCCACAAAAAAACTTTCCTATTTGTCCTTTGCACTCGATGAAAGTAATGATGTTTGTGATTCTACACAACTTCTAATTTTTTATTCGTGGGGCGAATGACTATTTCGAAGTCACAAAAGAGCTTGCTGCACTGCAAACCAACAAAGGAACAACTACAGGTGAGAGTATCTATGAAAAGTTTTGCCAAACTGTGAATGGTTTGGAGCTGGACAGGGCTAAATTAGCCAGTGTGACAACTGATGGTGCTCCTAGCATGGTGGAGTCTAAGAAAGGAGTAATTGCTCGCATCAATCAAGAGATGGACAAACATAACCACTGTCATCTAATAGTCATACACTGCCTCATCCACCAACAAGCGCTGTGTAGTAAATCACTGAAGTGGGACACTGTTATGAAAACTGTGGTATCTTGTGTTAACTTCATTAAAGCTAATGCACTAAACCACAGACAATTTCAGGAACTTCTGTCTGAGCTAAATGTTGCTTATGAAGATGTTCTGTTCCACACAGAAGTCCATTGGCTGAGTCGAGGGAGAATTTTAAAACGTTTCTATGACTTACTTCCACAGATTACAGCTTTTCTGCTTTCAAAAAAACAAAGAAGTACCAGAGCTCAATGATAGAGAATGGAAATGGCACCATGCCTTTCTGACAGATGTAACAGCTACTCAACAGTTTCAATGTGCACCTTCAAGGAAAGGGGAAGCTCATCTGTGATATTCAATCACATGTGAAAGCATTTGAAGTAAAATTAGGTCTCCTCATCAAACAAGTGAAGGGGGAAAATTTCTGCCATCTCCCCACAACTCAAAATCTGTTAGTGGAAAAACCATTAGTTGCATTCCCAAACAAAACGTGTGGATTCACTGGAAGAGTTGCAAAAGGAGTTCCAATTTAGATTTAAAGAGCGTCATCTCCACGAACAGGACATACAGCTTTTCCGTAACCCATTTACTATTGACATTGAAAATGTGGATACAATTTACCAAATGGAACTGGCTGAACTGCAGAATTGTGACTCTCTGAAAGATGCATTCAAGTCAAGCAGCCTTCCTACTTTCTGTGCATCTCTCTCCTCTGAGACATATCCTAATCTCAGGAACCATGCACTCAAAATGGCAACCATCTTTGGCAGCACTTATGTCTGTGAACAGACTTTTTCCAGAATGAAACATCTGAAATCTCCAACCAGATCTAGACTAACTGATGCACACTTACATCACTTGTTACGACTAGCAGTGACAAATATGGAACCGGACATTGACAATCTCTTCAGCAAAAAGCAGGCCCATAGTTCCCATTGAAATACTGGTAAGTTTGTTGATTTAACTTTACTTGTTCTTCATTTTAAATATTGTATTTGTTCCCATTTTTTTTTTACTTCAAAATAAGATATGTGCAGTGTGCATAGGAATTTGTTCATAGTTGTTTGTTTTTTAAATAAAGTCTGGCCCTCCAACAGCCTGAGGGACAGTGAACTGGCCCACTGTTTAAAAAGTTTAAGGACCCCTGATTTAAACAGAGAGGCAGAAAGCTTTTCTCTATAGTTGTCCTGAATTTGACTTCTAACCTCCTGATATATGAGAAAATAATATATCTTTTGTTAAATCCATCCACCCTCGGCATTTTTTGTTATAACAGCACTAGATAACCAAGACAGGATTTGGTACAAGCAGAGTGGGGTGCTTTCCTAATAGTTGCATAAAGTGTGAAAGCAGTTTTATCATTGGGTGGACACTATAACTGTTATTATTTGCCTGATAGTAAAAGGCTAGATTGCTTTGAAAAGACTGTTGGTAGAAATATGGATGTCAAGGCCACGCTGGTTAGAGCTTAAAAGGAAGTGAGGAGAGCAATTGAGAAAATATCATGTTAGCAATAGGATGTTCATAGAAATGTATACATTAAATGTGCTTCTGGTGAGGTTTTCAAAGGAAATTATTAATCATGATGCTTTTGTGTAGTGATGGATGTCTTGTCTGAATTATTTGCAAGTGTTGGCTGGAAGGCAGAACTTGTAAGTGAAGAGCTTGGATATCTGACTGAGATTTATGAACAAGATCTTAAAGGGCCTATTTATAGCAAATGAAAGAGGAAAGAAATAGGTTTTTAAAACTGTACAAAATGGATACAGAACTTAAAAATTTTGAAAGTACTGTTGTAGAAACAAAAGACAAGTGTCCTAGCATTTTCACCAAGGATGTCGGTGCACAATATTTTGTTAAAGAGTTTAAGGCTGTGATTGACTTATGTATCTAATTACCACAACAGAAAACCCAACTGATCTGGCTGCCACCAAACCAGGGGTGCTTTATTATAAACACATTATCATCAGTGTGCTGTGCTCTCCCTATATTCTATAGTGGCTGATAGGTGACTTGGTAGATTACTAGCTATACTCTCCACTTACCCCCACCACTACCTCAAGACCCCTCTCTCCATTTCCTTGTGAGACACACATTTACATAAATTGACAAGTATTAGCCCCCCTTAAAATCTCTTTTTTCAATTTATTAAAATTGCTATATTTGTCATTGGTTACAAGGATCTATATATAACCTCCATGGGGGATGGACAACAGAAAAGTGGGTGAAGGGAGATGTCAGACAGTGTAAGATATAACAAAATAATAATAATTTATAAATTATCAAGGGTTCAAGAGGGAGTGAGGAGGGAGGGGGGAAATGAGGAGCTGATGTCAAGGGCTTAAATAGAGAGCAAATGTTTTGAGAATGATGAGGGCAATGAAGGTTGAAATGCGCTTTACACAATTGATATATGTATGGATTGTGATAAGAGTTGTATGAGCCCCTAATAAAATGATTAAAAAATAAAATGAAAATAAAGCCACCTTGTTGGTAAGGTTGTTTTGCGAACATGTGTGCTTCATGGGGAAGATAGGAAAATTGGGAGAGGAGGGCACCAGAAAACAAGGTGGGAAAGGAGGGATGAGCTTGGGTACTGATTCTGTCAGCATCGAGCTGTCCTCACAGAGCTATTTCTCAGAGGCTAGCAAGGTCTGAATAGTTGGGTTGCCTCAGGGACCAGGATAAATAGACTGTGCGCAAGCTGCTTCTGTGAGTCCCACTCCTCCCCAGAACAGTTCTTTGCTATTCTCATGATTTCTATGTCAGAGCCCATTGATGCATCCACTGTGTCAACCCACCTTGTTAAGGGTCTTCCTCTTTTTCACTACCCTTCCACCTTGCCAAACATGATGTCCTTCTCCAGGGAGTGGTCTCCCCTGATAATATGTCTAAAGTATGTAAGATGAAATCTTGCCATCTAAGGAACACTCTGGCCTTACTTCTTCCAATACAGATCAGTTTGTCCTTTTAGCAGTTCATGGTATTTTCAATAATCTCAGTACCAGAATTCAAATGCATCTATTCTTCTATGGTCTTTCTTATTCAATGTCCAACTTTCACATGCATATGATGCAGTGGAGAGTACCATGGCTTGGGTCAGTCACACCTTAGTCTGAAAAGTATCATCCTTGTTCTTCAATTATCTGAAAAGGTCTGTGTAGCATTTACCTAATGCAAGGTCTTCTGATCTCTTGACTACTGCTTCCATGGTTGGATCAAAGCAAGACAAAACCCTCGGCAATTTCAACCTTTTCTTCATTTACATTGACTTGTATTCCATACTGAAGGCCATAATTCTTGATTTTCATCAGCAAGAGCTTCAAGTTCTCCTTACATTCAGCAAGCAAAGTTATGTCATTTGTATATCGCCGGGCACATCTAGTTTCTTCACTATGTTTTGCTGTTCCACCAATATCTTCAGTGACCTCTTCATGAGGGTGAGTATCAAGCAGGGTCATGTCATAAGAACAAATTGTTCTTAGATTGGGGCTGGAATTAAGTGCAAACCCAAATCCATTCATACATCTATGGATATATATATCTGGTTCACCTTAGAGAAATCATTGTCATTTTATGTTAGAGAACATTATCAATTATCTCCCTGGGGCACAAAGTCATTCTATTGATAGTGTCGTTAATTTAGTCAATGGCAAAGAATTTAAAACCTAGTTGAGAAAAGGAGATTATACAAGTGTAGGCTGGCTCTAAACTGCAATGCATGAATTATTGCCTGCATATGACAATAATTAATTTCTTAAGTGACCTGGCACTATTACACAAACAATGAGGGCTTGCGATAAGGCAAAACCTTCAATAATATTCATTGAAAATAACAGAAACAGGCCTACCAGATTATTACATATCTTATTAAAGCAAGAAGGGCATTGAAATAGTAAGTATATGGCAGTCTGAGGACTACCAGTTCTATACCCTTGGTATAGCAGACATCTACTTCTTCTCACCCAATGTATTTTCAACCTTGAGTTCAAGGGGTACAGGTGTGCTTGACTAAGATATATTTTTATAAACACACTCTGCTATTTTTTTATAATAACATACTAAAAAAGAGTTAGCTTAGTGGCCACTGAGGGGACATTGGTTGGCAAACAAACAGAAAGTAATGTTACTTGTGTTAAAAGTACAGTATTTCTCAGTAGAACTGCTTAACACAGCCCTGGCTGTGCAGTGGTTAAAGTGCTCCATTGCAAACCTAAAGGTTCAAACCCAGTAGCCATTCTGAGGTAGAAAGGTGTGGCTGTCTGCTTCCCTGAGGATTTTCAACTCTGGAAACTCTATGTTGCAGTTCTATTCTGCCCTTACAGGGTCACTATGAATAATAAAAAAAAATTAATGTAGGGAAAGAATTTGCTTCGCAGGCTTCCTCCTCCACTCTCCTGGAGGCTTGTAGGCAAGACAAGTCAGAGGTCACACATGACAAGTAATGGCCATGACAATGAGTGTGAATAGCAGGGTTACTTCTTCTTTTTAAATGCTTTTTCTCTGGACTGCTTGCAAGGAGAAAATCTTGAGTGTGTGACTGTGGCGAGGTGAGAAATCAAGAATCTCACTGGTTTTTTAAAGAACATTTTCATTTGACAGAAAGCCATGTGAATAGAGCTTTTATCTCCCATAGAAAACTATCCAGATGTTGTATAGAAAACTGTAGGAACAAACTTTACCTCAGGATGGCTATTATTTGGTAATAAAAGGCTTTTTTTAGAGAAAAAATAATAATTGACTTGATGGCAATGTGTTTGTTTTGTTTTAAAGTTATTTAAAAAGCTAATTTTAAATAAAGCTTTAAGGGAAGCTTTATTTGTTTGTTTTTTTATTCACCAATGTCTATCAGTCCTTTTTTTGTTGACAAAAATCTGAATATGTAGCAGACACTAATCCCAAAGGGTCCAAAATCCACACCACTTTAATTTGATGTATGCTTATCCTCACATAGATGTCCTGTTGGTGTAAGGGTTACACATTGAGCTGCTAACTACAAGGTCAGCATTTCAAAACCACCAGATGTTACATGGGAGAAAAGTGGGTCTCTCTACTCCTGTGAAGAGTTATAATCTTGAAAACTCACAGTCAGATCTACTCTGTCCTAAAGGGTCACTATGAGTCAGCATGGACTCAATGGCAACAAATTTGTTTTTTGGTTTGGTATCCGCGCATCATTTTCTTTGTAGACATTGTAGAACCATTTAACCAAGGAAGAAAGACATCATGATTTCAAAAGGAATAGTAGGGATGGGATCTATTGGGGAAGAGAAGCAATATTTCTAGTCAGGCAGTAGAGGTGTTAAGAATTTCAGTACTTTGAGCAAATAAAACTCACTGCCATTGAGTCAATACTGATTCATAGTGACCCTACAGGACAGGTTAGAACTTCCCCTGTGAGTTTCCAAGACTGTAACTCTTTACAGGAGTAGAAAGTCACATCTTTCTTCTGTGGAGCAGCTGGTGGTATTGAACTGCTGGTCTTCGGATTGCTGTCCAATTCATAACCACTATGCCACCAGGACTCCTTAAGTCAGGTTTTAATTCCACCAACTTACTGTATCCCATTAACAAATTACTTAACTTCTCCAAACATTAATTTCTTCATCTATAAAAAGATGCAAATTGTTATTTTAAGCATTCAGATAATCCATAAGACTTGTTTAAAACAATTTCTGCTATCTATATGGTAGTCACTCAATAAATGTTAGCTGTTTCGTTTGTTGGTTTACTGAGGTGAGTCTAAAGCAAGTCAATATAAGTAAAAGGAAAATTCCATTAGGTATAGATAGGGTCAGATTCAAATCTCAGCTTTGTTACTGTGACCTTGAGAAATCATTTTGTTCATTGAGCCTACTCCTTAATAAGATTAAGACAGTAACCCTTCTTTTAACCAGTTGCCACTGAGTCCACTCAGACTCACGGTGACCCCAGGTAATGTACACTAGAAGTGTGCTCCATAGGTTTTCAGTATGGCGACTTTTCAGAAATAAATAATCAGGCTGATATTCTGAAGTGTCTCTGAGTGGGTTCAAATTGCCATCTTTTTGGTTAGTAGTTGAGTGTTTAACCATTTGCACCACACAAGGATCTTAAGCCCTTTTCTTAGAGAGACACATATGACCCGAGCACTGGAACCCACACCACTTTAGTTTGAAAACTGGTTCCTTCACCTACAAGTTGTATGACTTTGGGCAATTACTTAACTTCTATGCATCTAAGTGCCTTCTACTCTCAAGTGGAGAACATTGCCAAGAATAGAATAATTGCCCAGTGAATGTTTCTATTGCCATGGAGTCAATTCCAACTCAGGATAATCCCATATATGCAGAATTGGGCTGCTCCTAGGGTTTACAAGACTGTGACCTTCAGAAATAGATCGTCAGGCTTGTCTTCCAAGGTACCTCTTGATGAGTTTGAACCACCAATTTTGCTAGTAGTCCTCCATCACATTAGTGAAGGTAACCTCCTTCACCTATGCATTTTTAGGGCCAGTTCAAGATTTATTTGGATCTGTAGAGAAAATGTTGCAGACCAAGGAGAGCCCTATTATAGTAAAGTAGAATTTTCTGGCAGACTTAATACCATTATCTGATGAGAACAATGCAATCTATCACCTACCTGCAAGATGTCTGCCTATAATCCCAAGAAATCACACTATCAGAACAGTAGAGAAAAAAAAGAAAGAACAGTGGAAAAAGAAGTCCTTTGTAAGTGGACTTACTTGGATTCCAATTTGAGGAGGGTTTATGGAAAGCCTATATTTCTCCTCGAACCCATCTTTAGACTTAGAGTCCACTTAAATATTCCTGAGTTCCCTACTCTAGGTAGGTAAGGCATTTTTCACGTATCTTTGCTACCATCCTCCCACCCCCTACAGAAACCTACTTTATTTACCTTTTTTTAAAAAAAACTAGAATTTCAGAATTGTGGCAGCATTTCATTGCTTTCAAATTAAACAAGAGAAATGTAAGTGTCTAGTATCATTTATTCATGTAGTGAACTCATAGACTAGATATAATTTTATATTCTGAGGATTGAGAGTGAACAAGATAAGCAAAATGACCCCCTGTTGATGGAGCTTCCATCATCTTAGAGCTACAGTAATAACTTATATGCAATCACACACTATATATAAATATATATGCATATGCAATCACTTTTAACCATCATACAGTTATTAGAAAAGGCTAAATTCATTAACCTCTTTACTTCTGCAATAATCTAAATATCTATACACTAATTCTCACTGATATATTTTCTCACTAAATAAACTTTGTAATGGAATTTTTAAAAATTGCTACCAGTGCTCATCATAATGGCTTCATTTTCACAATCATTTAAAAAAATATTGGAAACAAACATTTAGTATATTATAAAGTTACCAATAACTATCTATTTTTATTTGTGAATGCTCTCATAGAATATTCTAAATAAGATGATAATGTCAGAAAAATTTAATTGCCATCTAAAAGAAGGCAATCTTATCATTGAATAAGCTGGATTTGAGATCTTTTTAACCAAAGAGTTGAATTCTATTGTTGATGAAAACAATTTAAAACACATGGAATTTTTGTCCATTTTATGCATGGTTCAAGCATGAATGTTGGCCCATTTAGGCCAAGACTTCTAACCTACCAGATGATGGAAACCTGAAAAGATCATGCACTGTTTATAAACTTTTCAAATTTCTTAAATGTGGGCCTTCATCCCTGAGTTGCTCTTTGCTGTTAACTATGAAGTATTCATGAGTATATTTTCATTTTCTTCCCAGATACTGATTTTCTATCTAAAAAAGATAATTAATAACATTCAGCCTCCAGTGCTGAGTTGATTGCATTTTTTAGCACAGGAAATAATTTGAGAAAAGGCCATGAGAGAAAAGTCTTTCCAACTTATAAATGTATTAGGTTAGATGTGAATAAGCCAAAGTGCTAAAAAATGGGTATTCTAATTTGTCCACAGTTTTTAGTTTGATTAAGGTGGGATAATAGACCAAATCCATTTACAATTATGAGTAATAAATTCTAAGAGAGGAAAAAAGCTCTTATTTTAGCTAAGCTTAAATAGCTACTGTTTGGTCCTCTCATATTTTAAACCACTTGTGCTACTATGAAACATTTATTTTTCTTTCAGGGCAGTGGGAAACATGAGGATAGTCATATAGAAAGAGTAATGAGATTATAGGTAAATTAATGCTCTGGATTTATAAAGGCGAAATGGTAATGCAATTGCAAAATTCACACCTTCTATGTTGTAGACCCAGCTTTGATTCCCAGCTAATATATTTCACATAAAGCCACTATCTGTCTGTCAGTTATGTGTTGTTATGACACTAAACAAAATTGAGCAGTTTCCAGACGAAGCTGAAGAAGAAAGGCCTGGCAATCTATCAGGCTTCTCACAGCCTCCTTGCTACTAATTTTGGATCACTTGCTGTTCCCTTGTCCCTGGGTTGATCAACACCACTTCCTGTCCCCTACCCCCACCCCTCTTCCTTGTCCCCTGGAACCATCAGTCCTATTGTTTTCTCCTCCAGACTTTTCATCCAGCCTATCTTATCTAGATAGACCTACGGAGATAATAATATGCACACAAAAAACATAGCTAAACAAAGCGACAAAAGAAAACAAAATGAGGACAACAAAAAGAAGTATTGACAAAAAAAGAATAAATAAACAAATATTTTTTAAATGAAAAACCTGTAAATAGTTCAAGGTCTGTTTGTTGGCCTCTAGGAGTATCCTCCAGTCGAGTCCCATGGAGTCCCACTCCCTGGCCCCAAACTTACAACTAACAATCTTATAACCAGTGAAATTATCTCTCAAATATGAGGGAGAAATAAGAGTATTTCCAGACAAAGACAGACTAAAGGAATTTGATAAACAAGACCACCATTACAAAAAAATATTGAGGAATGTAATCTAGAAAGATAATAAACAGCAGCAGGTAAACATGATGTCAACATACAGGACAACGCCATCCAGAAATCCACACACTTAAAACAGCATAGAAATAAATTAATAACACCACAAGAACACATAGAACAACAGCAACAAATCCACACATATCAATAAGGACAGTAAATGCTACTGGTATTAAATGCACCAGTCAATCAGCAGGTATTAGCAGATTGGTTAAGTGTTAGATCAGGAATAAAAGGAAAGCGGACCCAGAGTATGGGTTTTAATGAACAGGTTTTATTAGAGTTAATGACCTGACAGGATATTTAGAATGGAATGAGAGTAAACGGGGCAGGGTGAGGGGAGATTGGACGACAGAATGAAGTGAGAATAGCTGAAAGTAGGAAAGGGAGAACTAGAGAGAGGAAGACAGAGGGACAAGTGTGTGGCCACGTGAGAAGGTGAAGAACGTCAGAGAGAGGGCAAACAAAAGAATCCGCGTTAATGAACCTTTGGGACAGAAATAAATTATTATGTCTAAAAGGAGTCCGTGCTCCCCCTCCTCCCGCTCTGACTGGCTGTGATGCCAGCAGAATCGTGAACAGAGGCAGATAGATTTTGGTGAGACGTCTTGAGAAGGCGAGGTGGCACATTATACTAGGTGGGGATGGAGAAGGGGTTAGAGATGCTGGATATGGCTGAGAACCATAGCGTTACTTTTGGACTCTTTAATAAGTAAATAAGAACTATCAATATATTACTTACAATCAACAGACTTTAGACACAAAGACATAAATATGTATCAAGTTAATAGTAACCACGAAAATAAAAAACCAAGAGTGGCAAGATTAATCTCTGATAAAATAGAATTCAAGGCAAAATCCATCATGAGATACAAAGGTCACCATGTAGAACCAGAAGACATAACCATAATATGCATATATGCACCCAAATCATTCTTATGGACTGCAGAGAGAAACTGAAGGTAGTACAACAATAAGAGCAGAATACTTCAATACATTACTAATGAGGGGAGAGGGCTCCAATGTGGCTATGTAGGAACTTCTGTGGAACCCTCTGCAAGATAACTTTGAAAAAGGTGGACAAGATTCAGCAGCCTGAGTTCTACACCTCCCTTAAGGAGCAAGAAGTTCTTTTAATTATATCGGCATATCAGAAGGAGGAATTGACACAAATGCTTCTTCAGAAGACAGATTCTGTGCTGCCTGATAGAGCATCTGCTTGTCCAGTCCTCTCCTTTGTTCTCCAGACCTCGGGGGTGAACTGAAAATTCCCCTCCTTTTCACCCGCCTCTAGCCAACACTGCTGAAGACACTTAACACTTCAATACCAACATACTTGATGGAAAGTCAAGTCTAAATTTTGGCAGGAAGATTCACAATCTTTTATATTCTTGGACGGAGATGGTCTTGACCCCCTTGCTGCATTCAAGCTGCATAAGGGAGAATTAAATTGGCTGTAAGCTAGCTCCCAATGCCTGACTGAAATTATTGGTAATTGGACTGTAGAAGACCTGCCCTCCATCACTGAGGTGGGGTAGGAAGAGGGGTGGCAGACCAACTTTGGGGAGTTTAATTTTATGGGGGCCTGTGTTAGAGGAGAGTATCAGGATGGCAGACCTTGATCATTTCTCCTCAATCCCAGGATTCAAAATGGTGTCACCTGCCTGCCTGTCATCCCACACTCAAATAGAATCAAGACCATACTCTGACATACAGCGTCAGTGAAAATAGCTCTGACAGGCATATGGAAAGTATTTTAGACAGTCTCTTCTCTCACTGCCTATAACTCCCTTGGGACCTTGGAGCAATCCTCAAAACGAGGATTTAACTAGAGGCACTATTCAATTGTTTTCTGCTTTTGACTGCTACTGGGAGTAGGCTAGTGCTGAACTGCCTACTTACAATTGGCTATCCGAGATCTATAACTGCATGGGGATTACTTTGTACATCAATTTCTATAATAATAAAAAGATGGAAACTATTTAAAAAAACAATTACAGAGGAATAGATAAACAAAAGCTGGCACATCCATACAATGGAATATTATGCAACTTTAAAAAAAACAATGACTAGACTGTCAAACACCCTAAGACATTGTCAAAATCAGAAAATATTATTTTCAGCAGTTAGTCAATCTCATAAAGGTAAAGATTTCATAACACCAAGATTATAAAGGAAACATTTTTTAAAGAAAAAATATTTTTTACATTAAATGCTAAGACTTAAGGGTGGAGAAAGAAGAATGGAAAAAAAGAACAGAAAAGACCCTTTCTTAGATGACACCACTACAGAGGACAGCACTGAAGATTCAGTTTGGGGGAAATGGCCAGTCTGACCTGCCCACATGGGGGGCAAACCAAGAGGGGAGTGCAACAGACTAGCAATGGGAATAAAGCCATGAAGTCCCTGAGGAATCACAATTGTGTACTTCTGACTTGGGAAAGCGCTTGGCACCTCCTCTGAACTGGTTGGGGGTACTCACAAGGGTGCCACCCTGAAAGTGTAAAGGTATAATGGCAGGGGATGGGAGGGGTGATTGCTCCATCCCTGACTGCAGAAAGAGCAATGGGGACGTGCAGGAGACGAGCCTCTCTGTTCCGAATGCTGAGGACTAAAAGGTTATAAGTACTGTTAGGTAAGTGGGTTCAGGGTATGGAACTCTGAAAGAAGAGGGGACTGGGCTGATGGATTATAACAGGCCCTGCTAACTATTTAACAGAGCGATACCCATCTACTCTGGGTCAGGATAACAGTTAGGCTTGGAAGTATTTGTATGGTCTTTTTTTTTTTCTTTTGGTGTCTATCTATATAAGATAGACAGGATAAGCAATCCCAAGGAGACCGCGAAGGGACCGACAGTTGGGAGGTGGGGTAAATGGGAGGGAAGGAGGTGGGGGGAGGTGAGCAGTGAGTCAATAATGACAGGGACAGGGGAATAGCAAGTGGTCGAAAATTGACAGGGAGGAGGGTGTAACATTCCTGGTTTTATTTGATCAATTGAAATGTATCAGAAAGGAATTAATAAGAGGTGAAAGGTGGGTAAACATGATAGTGGGACAGGAGGGAAAAAAAGAAAAAGAGAAAAGAAGAAGAAAATAAAAATTATATATATAGGTATAAATATAGATATGTATATATGTAAAGATATAAAGATAGGTGTATTTGTATGTATGTGTATATATATACAAGGAAGCAGATGGACTTTGGGCCTCTACTTAAATCTTACCTCAGTACAAGAACGGTTTGTTCTAATAATGTGGCACTGTATGATACTCACCCTCTTGACACAATCGCTGAAGATAAAATGGGTGCACAAGCAAATGTGAAGAAAGCTGATGGTGACCAGCTATTAAAAGTTATAGCATTTGTGGTCTTAAAGGCTTGAAGTTAAACAAGCAGCCATCTAGCAGGGAAGCAACAAAGCCCACACCAGCCTGTGTGATCATGAGGTGTCGATGGGGATAAGTATCAGAAGCTCAAAAACAAGCAATCAAATTGATGTGAATGAGTGTGGACAAAATGGAGACCCCAAAGCCACCTGTAAAATAATTGAACAGTCCCTCTCAGAAGGGCCACATGGAAGGGACAATAAATTTAAGGAGTGGTATAGCACTGAGGAAATACATAACTATCCTCTAGTCCTTTAATATTTCCTCTCCGTACTATTATGGTCTTTAGACCAAATACATATTCATTTGTATAATTAAGAGTGTTCGATGCATGAAAACCAAGATGGATAACCCTTCAGAAACAGTAAGAGGAATAATGATTCCCTGAGGGTACAGGAGGAGATGGTGGAAGATGGGGCAGAAGGAGGAGCTAATAGCAATGAGGACTGTATAACCCCACTCGAGGGGAATGAATAACAGAATTTCAGGTGAACAGATACATTGGATGGTATAAGATATGGCAAATAATAATAATATAATATAATAACAAGGCCTCCTAGTGGATCGGGTGGGATAGGGAGGGGATAAAGAGGAGCTGATATCAAAGAGTTTAAGAAGAAAGAAGATGTTTTGAATCTGATGGTGGTAGCAATTGTAAAATTATGCTTGAGCTAACTGAATTATGGATTGTTATAATATCTGTAAGAGCTCCCAATAAAATGATTTTTAAAAGAACCGAAAAGAGCCACATATACAGGGGTGGTTAATAAGATAACATTACTTACTTTATTTTATGAGATGGAGGATGCAACTACATAGAACATGTTTTTCTTTGTAAGTGTTGTATTCCACAAACCAAAGGGAAAATGCATAATAAATAAGTAAATAAATAAAGCTGTTGTTTTAAGAGAGAGAAGTATTACAGTCTTACAACCCCCCAAGATTTCTTTCCCATCAGACCTAAACATTGAATTGAGTGCCTATAACATGAGGAAAAGGAAAACTGAGACAGACTTGGATTCTTTTGTGACATACAAATTTGTCAAAAAGAAATCCCAAAAACAAAACAAAAAACCAAATATGTCACTAATGAAAGAGAGATCATTGGGAAATAAACTCAGTAAAGACACAGAAGAATTAAACAATACAGTTCGCCAACTTGGCCTTCTAGACCTATTCAGAGCACTCCGCTCAACAACAACATGACATGCAAGTACAATGTTGTTGAAGACCATCCAACAATGTAGTACATTGACAGGGAGAAATCAGAGGTTCTGGCTGGATTCAGTCGAGGTCTTCAACACTGGGTACCATTGTTGATGTCAGATGGATTTTGGCTGGAAACAGAGAATACCAGACAAATATTTATTTGTGTTTAATTGACTATATCAAGGCATTTGACTGTGTGGACCATAACAAACTGTGGATAGTCTTGAGATCGGACATCCAGAAGACTTCATTGTGCTAATGAGGTACTTGTACATGAATCAAGAGACAGTTGTGCTAACAAAACAATGGAATACTGAATGTTTTAAAATCAGAAAAGGTGTGTGGCAGGATTGTATCTTCTCACTGTACTTATTCCATTTGTATGCTGAGCAAATCATCAGAGAAGGTAAATGTTATAAAGAAGAATGTGGCATCAGGATTGCGGGAAGGCTATGAGCAACCTGTGCAGATGACACAACCTTGCTTGCGGAAAGTGAGGACGACTTGAAGCACTTGCTGATGAAGATCCAGAATTTCAGCCTTCAGTATGGATAGCAGCTCAATGTAAAGAAGCTAAAATCTCCACAACTCGACCAATAAATAACATCAGAGTAAACTGAGAAAAAATAAAGTTGTCAAGGATTTTGTCTTGCTTGGATACACAATCAAGGCTCATGGAATCAGCAGTCTAGAAATCAAAAGATTAATTACATTGGGTAAATCTGCTACACAAGACCTTTTAATTTTTTCATGCAAATATTGATTGAAGTTTTAAAAATTATTATTTTATATATTGTAACATCTTATAGACCAAAGTCCAGTGAATAGTTATGCAAATTTAAAGTTTCAACTTCTTAATGGATTCTTTTTTGTTTGTTTTAGTTTTTCAAGGTTGTGAATCTTTTTTTATTTTACATTTTATTGACATCTAATCCACATATCATACAATTTAATCATTTAATCATATCAGGAAGAATTGTATAATAATTACCACAATCAATTTTAGAACACCCCAACCCCTCTTATGGTTAAATCACCTTTAAAATGAGTTGTGTATTTACAATCAGGTCTAGTGCTTCCTCCCCCCACTAGACCTTTTCAGAGTATTAAAAAGTAAAGGTGTTAGTTTTAGGACCAAGGTGTGTCTAATCCAAGCCATGGTATTTTCAGTTGCCTCATATGCATGTGCAAGATGGACATTGAATAAAGAAGACTGAAGAAGAATTGATGCATTTGAATTGTGGTGCTGGTGAAGAATATTGAAGGTACCATGGACTTCCAAAAGCACAAACAAATCTTTTGTTCAGAGTGTTCCTTAGAGGCAAGGATGGCAGAGACCAGTCCCTGGATAAGGGCATCATGCTTGGTAAAGTAGAGGGGCAGTGAAAAGAGGAAGGCCCTCAGTGTGATGGATTGACACAGTGGTTTCAACAATGGGCTCAAGTATGATGAATTCAAGTTACAACAAACCACACCCATAACTGTTTTCTCTCTGCATCTTACCCATAGTAATGCATACTACATACTGTGTGGAAGCATGTACTTTGCTGGGGTTATCATTACCTGTAAGTTTATATGTAATGCTTCTCTGTGTGTGTGTGTTTTATTAATGTCTTTGTTCCTCTGCTACTTCAGTGTTATTTTGAGTGCTATTTTTTTCATTGTAGTGCTTTCTGGGTGGTGGTGTGCTGTGTCATGCTCTCAGGTTTGTCTGATGTTGTTGATTCTCTGTCTATATTGATCTGCTTAATAGTTTTTGTAATGATAGTCTTGTTTTTAAATATTTCTTTAGTTTTCCCTTGTCTGGAAATACTTTTATTTTTCCTTCATATTTGAGGGACAATTTTTCTGAATATAGATTCCTGGTTAGCAATTTTTTTCTTTCAGAATTTTATATATCTCTCTCCATTGCCTTCTGTTTTCTTGCTTGCATAGTTTCTGCTGAGAAGTCCAAGATTATCCTTAAAGGTTTTCCTTTATAGGTAACAGTTCCTTAGCTGCCCTCAAGATTCTCTCCTTTCCCTCAAACTAAAAAGTTTGGCTATGATATGTTCTGATGTTTTCCTTTTGAAGTCTATTCTACATGGGGTTGGCTAAGCTTCTGGTTTTTCCCCCAACAGTTTTATTGGCATATATTTCAAAACTAAACAATTAAATTATTCAATCACATCAAGAAGAGCTGTACAATCATTGCCACAATCAGTTTTAAAATATTTTCTTCATTCTTGTACTCATTATTAGCTCCCCATTCCCCTCCATATTCCCCTGCCATATCCCAAAGGAACCATTAATCTAGTTACTGTCTCTATAGATTTACTTATCCTGGAACTCATAGACAGAAAACATAAACAAACAAAACTAACAAGAAAAGCAAAGTAAAACAGATTTAAAAACTCTAATGAAAATAAATTAAAAAGTATAAAAACAACTAGAACAAATTTAAATTGATCACAAGGGAAATAAAATTATAAGATGCTAAATTTTAATCTATCTGCATCAACAACAATCCACTTTCTAATTCATTCTACATGTTAGCAAAATTACTCACATCCCTGGACATTGTCAGAGGGAATTCACCAGAGGCTTCACCCACGTGTATTTCCCCTTCACTTTTTTTTTCTTAAGCTGAAACAGCTTTAAAAGGATGATCAAATGATATTACATTTTAGCCTAACTACGTCTGCCATAATCGACTTTACAGTGCTCTCTCTCAGATAGGAGGGCTATCCATATCCCTCAACTATGATCAGAGGGGATTAACCGGAGGTTTACTCGATGTTTGACCCTGCAATTCGAGTGTGGTTTT
Organism: Echinops telfairi; assembly: GCF_000313985.2. NCBI lineage: Eukaryota > Metazoa > Chordata > Mammalia > Afrosoricida > Tenrecidae > Echinops > Echinops telfairi. The sequence goes on from NW_022103916.1 coordinate 3,139,247, forward strand.
CCCCTGTGGTTTTGGGTTTGCCTTCTGCAAACTGGGTATTCACAATTTAAACTCTGATGCCCTTCCCTTCTTTAGATTCGGATTATATTATTTACAATCCTTGAATCACACAGGCTGGTGTGTTTCTTCCAAGTAGACTTAGTTGATGCCTCACTTACATAGTTGCCTGTTTGAAAATAAGCCTTTAAGACCCCCAGATGATATTCTTTCTGATAGCCAGGCACCATCTATTTTCGCCACCAAACTTTGCTATAGTACCTGTATCTTCAGTGATCTCTTCAATAGATTGTCTCTAAACTTCTTGAAGTTATTTGTGATGTTGAGGAGATTTTCTTCTATGAATTCTTGTACTATTTTCTCTGTAGATTGTTTTTGTGTGTGTTTCTTCTTGTTCCAGGACCCATATGAGACATAGATTGTATCTCTTGATAGTATCTCACATCATTCTCAGGCTTTCTGCTGAATTCCTTTGCCTTTTTTTGTTGGTTATTTCTCTAATCAATTGTAGTCAGAGAGATAACTCCGAGCTCGCTGCTTCAATTTCCCTTTTCTTCCATTCTACTCCTTAGATTTTCACTTTATCTAACTCTGTTATCTCATTGTTTATCTTCCAGAATTCCTTTTGGTTGAAGAATTTTTGTTTTTCAATCTCTTTCATTGTTCTCATGAGCTTTCCTCACATCTCCTGAAAGAATCTAAACACTATTCTTTTGAATTTTGTTTTTGGTAGTTCCAGGGCCACTTTTTCAAAGCACTAATTAGGTTTGGATAATTTCCAGTTATTTTTGTTTGTTTTCTTGATTTTTCTTGGCATGGGGTGGGTGTTACTGCTGTTTCCTCAGCACCATGGTACAGCTATTAATAGTGTGTGCGCTGCTGGATCTTGTGGAGATAACTAGTCTGTCTAGTGACATGGAAGAAGTCTAATAGCAAGTGGAAAACATAGGTGGTATTATGAAGAAAAGTGTGAAGAAATGGATAAGTGGGGAAAGTTGGGGATGGGGGAGAACAGAGATGATAAAGTAAAAGCAATGATAATAATAAAACAGCTGCCTGGATAGGCCAATAAACTTATAAAAAATAGTGTGAAATGTATTATAAAAGGGGTTATCAGAATTAATAAGTTTCTAGGGACTAGATTTCATGACACAAAAGAGTGTGTGTGGATATGCAGGGAAAAGAAGGAACAAATGACAGAAGACATAGGTATGTCTTGGATGTAGGTGCTGAAGTTCTTTGCCTATACAAGAATGAACTCATAGGGGGATAAAGTGAAGCCCTTGTTAGGGTTAATCTACAGGTCTGCCTCTTTTTGCCTGGGGGAGTGAGTATTCTTAGGAGGGTGGGGTTGAACTGGAAGAGAATACCAGAAGAAGAAGTGAGAGAGTGTTAGAAAAAAAGTATTATAATAGAGCAAAAATACAAAAAAATGAAGCAAATAAAATAAACTGAAAACTAAAACTGTCTTGTGGGTGGCAATTCCTGCTTTTTTGGTGTTGTCATATGTTTTGTGGGAGAGGTGTGGCACATGTGAAAGGAAGGCACCACAGAATAAAGCAGGAAAGGAGGACGAGGGAAAATATGGTGAAAAGGGAAGCTGATTATATCTCTACCATGCAACTCATGCAATCTGTTATCTACCAGAGTCCCTAGATGCCAGAAATATAGGAGGTTTGTCTGACTGGGTTGCCTCAGGGGCCTGGAAAAATTGACTGTCCCATGAAGGAGTAGGGCTCACAAGAGTGTCTCATACCATTGTCGATGGTCACAGGGAGTCTGTCAGTAGGTGTTGCTGCTCTCCCACTTTAAGAAACTTGGGTCTACTTAACGTTTAAGTTGAGTTTCTTGGGTCCAGGAAGTCCAGGAGAGTTTTCCTAGTGGAACCTCTCCAATAGTTGCTGAGGAAATTGTACTAAGCTTGTTAATTGGTGGCCAGATTTCCCCCCATCCCTTCCTATATGTACTATTTCTAATTTCCAAAGATGAATAAAATCGAAATAATATGCATATGTATAATAAAAGACAGTAATAATTACATCTGAATGAACATATGATCAGAGCCATCATGACATTGTCAGTCAGGGGCTACTTGTATATTATACTCACTATATTAGTTTTCTATTACTGCATAACAAATTGCCTGCAAACTTAGTGGCTTACAACAACACATTTGTTATGTCAGTTTCTGTGGGTCAGAAGTATGGGCATGGCCTGAATCCTCTATTAAATTTTCCAAATGTCTGAAATCAAAGTGTTAGCCAGCTACATTTTAATTTGGAGGTTCAAATGTGGAAAAATCTGCTTCTAAGTTCATTCAAGTTTTAGACAGTATTCATTTCCTTATGGCTGTAGAATCGAAGATCCTGACTATTTGGGGACTGAAGACTATTGTCAGTTCTTCAAGATTCCCTCAGCTCCTAGAGGCTTCCCACCATTCCTAAATGATGCTGTCAGTTTCTCGAGTTCCTTACCAACAGTTCCCCACACTTCCTTACCAACATGGCCACTTCATAAAATCAGCAAGGAGAGTCTCTAGAGTGCAATATAATCATGAATGTGGCATTCCATTATCTGTAATGTGTTCCATCACCAGCACAGTACAAGTCCTAATCCACTCTCCAGGAGAGAGAATGAACACTATCAAACAGGAATCATGGAGACCATCTTAGGAATGTTTGTCCATAATTACTCATAATCTATTGACTAAAGCAAGTCATAGGTCCAGACAAGCCCAGGTCAGTAAATATACTCTACCTCGAGGGTGGGGAGAGAATGAGGAATTTTGAAAAAATAATGCACTCTACCAAAAACACAATTTCTGACAACTCAAAATTTGTATATGATCAATGATCTTGTGATCATCACCTACACTGTTGTAGTTCCTTCGCACAGCAATAGTATTATGGAGAGTGTGACTTGTTGTAAATATCTTAATAATTTATTTTAAATATAAAGCATTGTAGATATAATTTGATATTAAATATCTAAATCCTGTTTTAATTCTATCAGTTAGAGCATAAATGCTCTAATTATTACTTTAGTTATAAAATTAACTGTAATTAATGATGACTATGAAAAGTGTTGCTTTTATCTTTAAAAATTAAACCCTGCTGTCATTAGGTCAATTCTGCCTCAGTGACCATATTCAGGTTTCTGAAACTGTAGATCTCTATAAAAGCAGACAGCTTCACCTTTACTTCAAAGAATGGCTGGTGGGTTTGAATTATCAACCTTGAAGTTGTCAGCCAATGCTTAGGAACTTTCAAATAATGAAAAATGAGTCGCTGATACAAATTTGGAACAGTGCATTCAGTAGATAATTTTAGGAAGAATATTATATCAATTTGAGCCAATAAATATTTATAAAATTTTAAATAATAGAAATCTAAGTACATTATATCCTAAACTGTAGAAATGTTTGATGCATTAGCATTCATAACAAACAAAATTACCTTTAAAACATATACAATTTAGTTATTTAATTATATTATTTTATAAGGAGAAAATATTGAAAATTTTCATATTGTGTGAAGAATATTTAAAGTGAGTATGTCAACATTGCCATCTCAAATTTTCCAGGAAATAAACAATCTCCATAATGAAGTTAAGAAAGTCTTCCCAAAAGCTAATGGTGCCCAGCTACCAAAAGATATAGCATCTGGGGTCTTAAAGTCTTGAAGGTAAACAAGTGGCCATCTAGCTCAAAAGCAACAAAGCCCATATGGAAGAAGCACACCAGCGTGTGTAATCATGAGGTGTTGAAGGGATCAAGGATCAGGCATGAAAGAACAAAAAATCATATCATTGTCTGCTCATTTTCCCAATACGATCACTGAAGACAAATGGGTGCATACGCAAATGTGGTGGAGAAAGCTGATGGTGCATGGCAATCAAAAGATATAGCATCTGGGGTCTTAAAGGCTTGAAGGTAAACAAGCGTCCATCTAGCTCAGAAACAAGAAAACCCATATAGAAGAAGCACACCAGGCTGGGTGATCACGAGGTGTCCAAGGTATCAGGTATCAGGCATCAAGGTACAAAAAATTCATATCATTGTGAATGAGGGGGGGTGCAAATTGGGGACCCAAAGCCCAGCTGTGGCCAACTGGACATCCCCTTACAGAAGAGTAGTGGGGAGGAGACGAGCCAATCAGGGTGCAATGTAGCAGTGATGAAACATATAACTTTCCTCTAGTTCTGAAATGCTTCCTCTCTACCACAATCATGATCCCAATTCTACTTTACAAATCCAGCTAGACCAGAGGATGTACATTGGTACAGATAGGAACTGGTAACACAGGGAATCCAGGATGGATGAACCCCTCAGGACCAGTGGTGAGAGTGGTGATACCGGGAGGGTGGAGGGAAGGTGGGGTAGAAAGGGGGAACCAATGACAAGAATCTACATATAACCTCCTCTCTGGGGGACGGACAGCAGAAAGGTGGGTGAAGGGAGACTTTGGACAGCGTAAGATATGACAAAATAATAATAGTTTATGGATTATCAAGAGTTCATGAGGGAGGGGGAAGCGAGGGGGGGGATGAGGAGCTGATGCTAAGGGCTCAAGTAGAAAGCAAATGCTTTGAGAGTGATGATGGCAACAGATGTACAAATGTGCTTGACACAATGGATGTATGTATGGATTGTGATAAGCATTGTATGAGCTCCCAGTAAGATGCTTTTAAAAAAATGAGTCTTCCCAATGAGAGTGACAACCAAGTTGAATCCTGAACGGGTTAGCTACACAAAAGTAAAGTAGAGATAATAGAGAGTGTGACATGTGAATGAATGTATGAACATGTTGAATATAACTAACAGTTGCGGAACTGCTGAGGGAAGAGTGCATTAATTTTCTATGCTACCACATATTTAAGAACTTTAAAAAATCCAAGCGTTTGTGGTTCAGTTTTTATACAGTTTAACTTGGTCATCTGCAAGGCTCCAGCCAGTGTTGAGTTCTCATTTAGAGGCTCAGTTGAGGAAAGGTCAGCTTCCATGAGCACTCCATTTTGGTAGAGTTCGTTTCATTGTGGTTTTAGGACTTGTGTCCTTATGTTTTTTCAGATCCAGAAATGGAAAAAGACACACAGAGAGATTCCAAGCAAGCCCATCAATAGCAGTGGATGCTCTTTGACATGTTTCATTTTTTAGGAGAAATCTAGGTGTCTAGTCTACAATCAAGAGGAGAGAAGTCACACCAGAGTGTGAATACCAGGAATTGAGGATTATAGGGCTCACCTCAAGATCTGTTCACCACAAAGGGGCACAGTGGTTCAAGGTAGGTGATAAAGAGTCATCTAATCTACCCCAAAAATAAAAAAACCAAACTCACTGCCATCAAGTTGATGCTGACTCATAATAAGTCTATAGGACAAGAGACCAAAAGTTAAGGGTAGAACTCACCCTGTGACTTTCAGAGACTGCAATGTTTCACAGGCTTAGAAAGGCTCATCTTTCTCCCATGGAGAAACTGGTGATTTCGAACTGCAGACTTTGTGGTTGGCAGCCCAACATGAAACCACTATGCCACCAGGGCTCTTCATCTAATCTACAATTTGGTCAAATGTTGCTTGAACACATATCAAAATTAATATCCAGACAACCTATGATCAAATCCCCAAATCCTCATTATAAGTTAAAATAATAGGATACAAGAAGAAAATTAAAATTACTTCAAAATATTAAACACTATCAATTTATTATTAAAATATTTAATGCTACATTATAACTGGAGTTTAAAGACATGCTGATGAAAAAACCTAACCACAAAAGGACAACGAGTATATGACTTCAGTTATATAAAAACACATGAAAAAGCAACTACAGTATACAGAGAACAACATGTATTAGTAGTTACCAGGGGTGAGAGGGAAGGAGAAAAAAGATGAATAGTGATGGCAAAATCATATAGGCTGTAAAATTATTGTAATTGCTTCCAATAAGTTATACACCTATTAACAATGAATTGGTAAAAGTCATATATATATACTGAGGATCCGTATGTACAAACACCTCATGGAATTTGGTTCCTTGGTTTGGTGTGGTAGTTACATAATCTGTTGTCAATTTGAGACTTGAGAGTGAAGGGGTGGAGTTTAGCCTGTCAATCCGGTGACAGCTTGATGGCTTCATTTGGTGGTGCAAAGGATAAATAGCTCTCTGGAGGCAGGATACACACTCACTCCTTGTGAGGCATTACTGATGAGAAGCATGATGAAGTTCACTGATGCAGCCAGACAGAGCCCTGGCAGCTGGAGGAGCCGCATGGAGACCCTGGCCAATGCTGAATTGCTACCGCCACTGAATCCACTAGATTTTCCACACACTGGCCTGTGATCTTCCTGCATTCGGCATTATTGCATGGCTGCGTGAGTCTAAAGAGGAATTTATGGATTAGTATTGGACATATGGGCTAATATTGGACTTATCGACTTGATCTGGACTGGGCTGGGATGTTCTCAATATACAATTGCTCTTTTATATAAAGGTCTTTCTTAGACACATATGAGTATCTCTGGATTTCTTTCTCTAGTCAACCCAGACTAACACATATTTATATGGGATCAAATTGACAATAGCAATTTTGAAAGATTAGATAGGACCTTATGGGGCAGCAAGTTTATGTTAATATAGGAAGAAAAACTCAGAAAAGGACGGTAAGAAGAGTTGCACAATTCAAAGCATGTAATCAATTTAACTAAATTGTACACATACAAACAGTTGAATTGGAATATGTTTGCTGGGTATATTCTGAACAACAAAAGAAATGAAATGTAGAAGAAATAAATAATAGGCAATGTTTTAAAGTTATCTTATAATTTTTTTTCAATTCTATAAATTTTATTTGCTATTGTTATCTGTCTGTAAGCATTCCATTATTTGAGTATTTTTGAGTAGTTTTGATAATCGAAATAACACCATCATAGTACACACCTCCCAGCTCTCAAATCTTAAGACTTTAGCAAGAAGGATATATAATACATTATGATCATAATGATATTGAAACCATAAGACAAGAGAAATGTACCAAACTTTAAAAAGTAGTTGTCTTTGATTCCCCCAACTTTTTCTAGTATTTATAAAATGAATATATAGTTTTGACTTTCATAATGAGGAAAAAATCAGTTATCCATTGGACTGATATGCTCTAACTGCACAGTCTCTGAGAGGTTATGTGTTTATGTTCTTCAGAAAAGTTTTCTTATGAAATTACTACCAAATATGTATAATCATCCAAATACATAATAACATGAGTGAAATCTCAAACAAAGACATGATTCATGCCATGGTTTTAATATACAATAAAGAAGAATAGTGGAAAATATTGCATTTCGGAGAAAATATTTTTGTCTTGCTAGTCAATACTCAACCTTTCTTATTGACTAAATCAAAACAAACATACAAAAATGAAAACACCTAATGCTACAGAAGCTCAACTACTAAGCAATGATAAAAGGAATTAAAAAGAAAAAAATAAAGTTAAAAAGACATTAAAAAGGAATTTATTAATACTGAGTATTAACTAATATAGGTCATATTCTGAACATGAAGAACTACAATGTACCTTGACATAATATTTAATAGTTTTCTATTGGAAGCCAAATGAAAATATGTTAACTTTCTTTCTAAAAAACAAAAAGCTTTGAATATTTCTTAAAGAATTCTTTTAAAATTATTACTCCAATATCCTTATTATGAAAAATGCTCTTTGTTTAATTTACTTTTCTGGAATTACTCATGTTTAACATGACTTTATTCCCTTAATGATTTAATTATTTTATATCTAGAAGGAGAAATAAATGTTTTACATATAGCTCAACATAAAAACCAACTATTTCGATTTGACTCTGAAACTTACAAAGTGTAACTATGTACGTCTATTCACACATTTTGACAGTTGGCTCAACAAGATACAATCACACTAACTGGAAAGATCCGAGTTGCAAAGGGCTCTAGTGATTGCTAACCAGGAACCCTATGTCATAGTTTTGCTTTGTTGAACTCCACTTCAAAGAGTTTATGGAGAAGTGGAACTACAAGACATGGAATTTTTCCATGAACTCTTTGAAGCCCACTCATCATGTCTTCCAATTAAACCGAATGCTTTATTGTTATAGGCAAATGCACAATTTTCATTCAATCTCCTGAACATTTGAAAATAACATACAATTGCTTTTCCCTGACCTAGTACCCTGTGATGGGTAGGTAGAATAGCAAAGGCATTAGTCTAGTTACTCTTATTATGAAGTGGTTACATGTGATTACATCGGTTGGTGTTAAACAGTTGTATAACGGAAAGGTTGGTGGTGCAACTCACCAGCCACCCCAGGGAGAAAAGTAAGGCAGTTTGCTTTTGTGAAGACTGACAGCCTCAGAAACCCTACGGAGCAGTTCACCTCTGGCCTGTATAGTTACTGTGAACTGGAAGTGACTAGATGGCAGTGAGCTTTCACTTCCACAACGTGGGTAAGTGTGAACCAATCAGGTGAAGATCCTAAGACTGAAAAGGCATCTTCCCTAGGGAGCATTCTGTCTCCAGACTATGAGTAGACAGTTTGCCACAACTCTCTCAATTTTACTCTTCCCATGGCCAAGTCTATAGTTTCTCTTACTCTAAAAAACCTTGACTAATTTGACTTCCTAATTTTATCTAAAAGGTGGTTCTGGATTGAGAGGTTTGAATAGTCATGGAGTAAAACATGACCAATCTCAAATACATTATATACTGACATCTGCAGTGCTTCTGGCAAAACTGTGTCCTGTGAGTAAAGTAACCTGCTAAATAGACACATTTCAAATCAAATTAAAGTCGCACTCAAATAGACTACTTCCACCTGTGAAATGATAAAAATTTTAAAAATGCTTCACATTATAGTTTTCTTTAAGACTTTATTTTTTACTTAGGGATTTTTCTGGTAAGGAGATATATACCATAGGAAAGCAATTTCACTGGCAGTGAGGTATGTATATATACTCTACCAAAATACTTTTGATTTTCACTGTTTTTCACTTTATTTACAGATGAAGAAAGTATCGATGCATATCCTTGGCTCAACTATATTAGCCACAGTACATGAAATAAAATTAAATGGTGCTTGCATACAAAAACTGTTTTTCATAAAATAATCTATTTTCAAACTAAAAGAACTAATTTGTTTTTGGAAAGAGTTCAAAAGGAAAATCACAATTTATAATTTAAGAATAAGATTTCCAAGCGCTGTTATACCCTTTACCACACTCTTTAGCCGTCCTTTAGAGAGCTTATTATATCGATAACTTTACAATTCTTTATGACTTAAGGAATATTTGAGTCCTGTATTGGACTGTAAGCTACGGAACATCAGGAGCCTGTGTTCAATGTCCCTCACAGTAGTAGTACTTTGGGTAGAATAGGCGTTTGCGATCCCTCTTTCACATTGCCCCTCTCCATTCTCACTCCCCATGGTAGTATTTAAGAGTAACAAACATGCAATGAGTTTGGCTTTTGATTTGGATGAAAGATGATCAGAAAATGACAATAGCGATTTATAAACAAGAGCCTTGACTTTACTTTTTAAGTAATTGTGAAAATTTTATAAACAACTTAAATGGCCAACAGTGGGAGAATTGTTAAATGCGTCCCATTGTTAAATACATCCAATCCATAGAGTGTAGTCTAGGAAGAATTGATACTATTCCATTGTCTATTAGGTGTTTACTTATCTACCCCCAAGACAACACTACCATCAAGTTAATTCTGACCCTGTGGGTTAAGCACTGAGCTGCTAGTTGCAAGGTCAGCAGTTCAAACCCATCAGCTGCTTCATGGTAGAATGAAGCTGTCTGCTCCGGTAAATCTTTGCCATCTCCAGAAATGCTAAGGAGCAGTTGTACTCTGTTTTCTAGGATTCTTCTACCCTATCTGTTGTTGTTAGGTATTTTTGAGTCAGCTCTGACATATAGAGACCCCATGCTCAACATAACAAAATATTGCCCACTCCTGCACCATCCTATAATTGTCTGAGCCCATTCATTGTTTCAGCCACTGTGTCAGTCCATCTTGTTGAGAGGCTTCCTCTTTTTCACTGCCCCTCTACTTTACCAAACATGATGCCCTTCTCCAGGGACTGGTCTCTCCTGGGAGCATGTCCAAAGTATGTGGGATGAAGGAATATTGTGGCTGTACTTCTAACAAGATGGATTTGTTTGTTCCTTTTGCAGTCCATGATACTTTCAATATTCTTCACTAGCACCATAATTCAAATACACACATAAGTACACACATAATTCAAATACAAGCACCATAATTCAAATACACAACAACAACAGCATCAACAACACTGCTAACATACAGTACCACCTACATTACTAATGACATTGTAGCAAAAGAATAAATGTACATTGTACTTAAACATATCCAGGTTCAAACTTTAATTCTACCACTCTTGAATGGCCAAATGGGGGTAAATCTGAATGATGTTTACGTAAAAGCAACAGAAAGTTTCTGAGTCTCATGGCAGATATACTGAATCAGAAACTATGACGCTAGGGCCCATCGATTTGTGTTAACAAGTCCTCTAGGTGATTCTGATGCACAATGAAATTTGAGACCATATTCAAGTTACACCTTTTTACCAGTCCCATCTTAGTTATTTTGGTCTCCAACCACAAGGAGGCAACCTTTGTCTAAGGTGCCATGAGTTTACCTTTGGCATACTTGATCTAGTCACCTAACTATAGGTGCTGAGAGAGGAGTGAAAGGTGAGGGCTAGGAAAGGAAATACAAAGATGAGAGCATTTGGGAATGGTAAGAGCCTTTTATCTCTTTGAGCACAGCAAGGCAGTTAGGGTGAGGAGACAGAGGTGAAACTCTGGGCATGCAATCCTGGTAACATAATGTGCAATGTTGGGAACTGTGTGGGCAGTCAATTCTTTCTCTCTTTTTTTGTTCTGGTAATTCCTGAATATAACCCCAAAGCAAGCATCTCTTCACATCACCTAACCTCTTCATGCCCTCATATTTGAAGTAATCATAATTTTTCCTTAATTAACTTTTAGCTTTAATTTCTGTCCATGGTTCTACCTAGAACCACAGTGAAACAAGTGTAACTTCCTTGTGTAGATACATAGAAATGTTCCCTTGCATCGAACATTTCCTACACATTCCTCTTTAGCTGAGATCTGATACTCTCTTGAAGATTCTAGTAGCTATACAGTTTTCTCTGATAAAATCTATTTATTTTCTCATTCACTATAAATTATAATGCAAGGACAAAAATAATAGAGTGTGAGAAAGGCCAAAGACAGAAGATTCAAAGAATGGTAAATTATTCTCATAAGTGCAATGGAGTCTAAGGAGACATGTTACTTAGCAACGAAACTTGGTTTAATGACTGTCACATATCTACATCACTTAAGCCATTGTCACATATGATGTTTTTAACACGTTGAGAAAATTTATCAGAAATACATACATATATATATGAATTTTAAAAATGTATCCTTTTCTTTTATGATACATTGAATTTTCTTCATCTGGCTTAAAAACTATACATTCCAGTTGTGTTATTATTCCAATTGTGTTCCTCTAACACCTATGTCTCTTTAAATCTATTAATTTTGTAAATGTATCAATATTTATATTTTCCTTTTAAAAATACAAGTATTGAAAATATTCTCATGTACTTTGGACCTCATCGTATATTTCCCATCATTTTAATACTGTTTAAAATTTTAGTTTTGGATTACTGTGGATATACTTTTTCTTACCACTGACAAGTTTTTGGTGTTGTTTGTTTTTTAAGTCTACAATAGACTATTTAATTTCTCTTACTTCCTATATCTCCTGCTACATCTCCTGATTCGTTTCTCTTCTCATGAGATATCTCCTTCAAAATTATTTACAATCGGAAACATTGTATGACCCCAAAATAAATTTCTTACTCCATTAGTTTCAGATGAAAATATGTCTGAATATAAAATTATAGGCCCAAAGTCCATTTAAATAATAGGTTCAGTTCATTTAAAAAGCACTCCATTAGATTATTGTATTTGTTGTCACTAACAAAGGTATGTTATTGCATTAGGCCAGGTTGACTAGAGAAACAAATTCATAGATACTCATGTGTATAAGAAAGAGCTGTATGTACAAGAGCAATTGAATATTGAGAAAGCATTTCAGCCATAAATCCATAAGTGATATTAGCCCAAATGTCCAATACAAATCTATAAATTCCTCTTCAGACTCACAAAACACATGCAATGACACCAAATGCAGGAAGATCACGGGCCAGTGGGTGGAAAGTCTTGTGGATCCAGCGGTGGTGGAGGCATCTCAGTGCTGGCATGGGTCTCCACGTGGCTCCTCCAACTACAGGGCTTAGACTCTATCAGCTTGGCTCCATGTGACTTGTCAACAGGACTCTCTCACAGGGAGATAAGCAGAGAGTCTATGTGTATCTGACATCCAGTGAGCTATTAATCTCTGTGGCACCTCCAAATGAGGTCATCAAGCTGCTACCTGATTGACAGGCTAGACTTCACTCCTCTGCAAGTTGACACCAGATTATGTAACTACCACAGTTGTCAATTTCATTTTTTCCTTTGTGGATGATTTGCTTTTTCTATCTAGAATCTTTGACAAGTTGAATTTGGCCTTTGATCGTTTTTAATTACATTGCAATGTGTTTTTATAACTTGAACTGTGTCCTTCCAAAACATGTGTTTAATTCATAACTGTTTTACCTGTAAATGTGATCATGTTTGGAAATAAGGATTTTCTTTTTGTGTATAATAATTATAACATAGAATGTATCCTAAATCTAATAAGTTCATACTTATTAAAATACAAGAATATACATAGAAACACACACAGGGAGGAAGACAGACACTAAAAACAGACACCAGGACCCCTACATGGGGGAAGGCAGACACTAACGAATCCCAAGGTTTGCTGGCAGATGTCAAAAAAACTCACAAAAAATTAAGATACCTGAAACATGATTTTAGACTTTTAGCCTACAAAACTGTGAAAAAAATTATAATCTTTAAAGTCACCTATCTATGGTGGTTTTTGCCATAGAAACATTAAGTGATTAATACATTCATATATACTTTATCTCACCTAGTCTGCATCAGCCATAATGTATTGAAGGAGAAAGAAGCGTGTCTTAGCTATCACAGAACCTGTTTGTCATTCCCATTTGCTGTGTTATAATCCACCAGGCTTGGAGAATTGAAAGTGGATGTGGTGGAAAAGTGAATGTCCAATGCAAAGATAAGAGTTATTCCCCATCTGTTTTTAATAATCTTCCACTCAGACAATCAGAGTTTTTGCCTCCTGAACACTGATATTTCCACAGACATATTAATGGTGATTTAGATGTTTCCTCTGATTTCTGTGATAATAGGGTAAATAATGAAGTCTTGGTAGCAACTAAAGAAGAGACAAGAGTAAAACTCCAGAAGTTTTTGTGAACTTTATTTTCTCACTGCTATCTCCATCTGCCCTCTATCCGGGATGATAAAGAGAACCACAGGTATCTGCGAATTGAAGTCACAACAGAAAGCTTCTCTTCTTCGCTGGGTCTTTAGTATCACGTAACCATGTGTTCCATGGTCAGTTTCCTCTTCTATTCATTTTTGCCCATTTCCTGCGTTCCTCAAATCCCTCCAATTCTTTTCCTTTCAGCAGTGGATTAAAAAAACAGCAGAAAAGTGGGTGAAGGAAGACGCTGGACAGTGTAAGATATGACAAAATAATAGTTTATAAATTATCATGGGTTCATGAGGGAGGGGCAAGTGGGGAGGGAGGGAAAAAAATGAGGAGCTGATACCAAGGGCTCAAGTAGAAAGAAAAACAAATGTACAAATGTGCGTGACACACAATGGATGTATATATGGATTGTGATAAGAGTTGTACAATCCCCTCATAAAATGATTTTTAAAAAGAATAATAGACCTTATTATCTAATACTAAAGAATAAATGAAAACGTACTTTAAAAAATAGTAAATAAAATACTCCATACTTTCATAATAGAAATGAAAGTTATTTTAAAGTTGGGCTGTTAGTTATGATCAGATTTGAATTTATTTTCCTGTCTTAAAATTCTAGAAGTTAACCTATAAAATAAAACTATGTTTTTTTCAACAACGAAAAAACACAGCACCTTGAAAAACTCAAGAATCACCCTCTCTTATGTGAAGGACAGTCTTGTCACATGACATAGAAAGACCACAGCAAGAATTATGTCTCTGGTGTTGTGAGAGACCGTACCACTGCGAGGGAACTGAGTTCTACTTCACACTGAAAATAAGACAATGGCCTGACAAGAATGGACAATCACTGGGCAATCTCTACAGTCAGTGAAATACCTTTGGGAATAAAGGGAAAATCAAGACGTACTCATACAGAGGAAAACTAAGAGGATCTATTGCCAGTAGACATATTCTGAGGAAGCACACATGTGTAGTCACTGTCTATTTTGTTTCAAAAAGGTATTAGTAATGAACAAGCAAGCTGTTGGTCTTACAAAATTCTATCATGTGATCTCCACATCATTTCTATTACCAAGGTCTTATGATCTGGTTATCCATCCCTCTTTGTTTTCAACTTTCCTGTCCCAATTACCAGTAATTATCATTGTATCTTGATGGCATATTTGCTCAATTTCAGACTTCAGAGATTTGCGAATATCTTTAATTTTTTTCAACTAAAGATTTAGTGGTTGGGGGATGTTATAGGGATTCTGGTTCTTGTCCTAGCAAGAGAAACGTTTACTTTTAGAAAATTATCTCACGATATTTAGCTACTCCTAGAAAGAAAACAGGAGCCCTGGTGGCGTAGTGGTTATGAATTGACCTATAATCCGCATGGTCACCCATTTGAAACCACCAGCAGCTCCACAGGAGACTAACTGGGCTTTTACTCTCCTAAACAGTTACAGTCTCAGAAACTCACAAGAGGTCACTATGAGTCAGCGTTGACTCCATGGCCATGGGTTTGGTTTTTGGAAGAGGAAGACAACCTTACTAACCAGCATGGCCAGGCTCAGTAATAGTGCCCCCTCCGCCACCCCCTGCGTACCTAGTATTTTTTAAAGTTCCATGTGCTGGAGATTCTTAGGAACTTCCACCAGGTGTAGCTAGGGGTTCTGGGAAATGTACTCCCAAGATGTTGTCATGGACTCTAGGCATGCGCTGTCCAAATCTCCACCTTTGCTCTCTTGCCCTGTCTCACTTTGAATAATTGAATAATTCACTGTTCTTCCTGGTAGGCATATAGATATCTTTCTATCACTGACAGTCAATTGAATTGTCCTTTTTGGCAACAAATGCAACAGTCTTCCTTAGTTATTCATTGTTGCATTAAAATGTGAAAATACTGAATGAGAATTGTATGAAAGTAAAAAAAGGCTGTCAGTTTTACATTCACTAATTCATACATATTTTGTTTCATCTCATTCTCTCCTACACCTTCTTAACTTGTCCTTGGGCAAATGATGCACCCTTTGTCTCAAATGGTTGATTATTCTTTGGTGTACATACCTAACTATTGTTATTGTTGCTCTCTTAGATCTGTCTATTGTTTATTGAACTATGGGGGTGAGTTCCGTTCCAGACTTGAAGGGTAACTAAGGGTTATAATTACAGGGGTTCCACCAATCCACTATGCCACCGGGGCTTCTTAGTATGTGTTGTATGTGTGTATAGTACAACATATCATTATCCAAATCAAAATGGTCAATAGCAATTCATTTCCACTCACAAATGCTTAGGATGTTGATCTTTCTGCATTCATTTTCATTTCTGATCGCTTTCACTTTTCCTAGGTTTATATTTGGTATGTTCCATGCTCCCATGGATATTTATAACTGCTTCTTCTTTATTTTAAGTCAGGCCACATCAGCAAATGAAGGTCCCATAAACGTTGCTCCCTTCATGCCATATAGTTCTAGAAGATGAGCCTCTCAACTGAAAGACATTCTAAATATTGAGAGGTTCATCTTCTAGAACTATAGCATACAATGTTCTTTAGGACAATATTTTCAGAAATAGATTATCAAGTCTTTCTTCCTAATCTGTCTTAGTGTAGAAACTTCACTGAAAACTGCCCATAATGGGTGACCTTGATGATATTTGGAATACTGGTAGCATATCTGCCAGCAACAGAGCAGTATGAAAGCCGTCACATTCAACCATTTCATAAGATAACGTATTATCAAGGGCCTATGGTACTGAAGGAAGAAGTCCAAGCTTCACCGATGGCGTTGGAAAATACAAGGCTCCAGGCATTGATACCAATTGAAATGTTTCCATAAATGGATGCAATGCTAGCGATGCTCATTCACCTATGTGAAAAAAATTGGAAGACAGCTACCTAGTCAACCAATTGTGCCAAATCAAATAAATGTAATGCCATAGAAGGTGAAAAATATTGAAGAACATAATTAATATCCACACCCAAGCAATATTTTGCTAAAAATTTAAAAACTTTTGCAGCACTACAATAGGAAACTGCCAGAAACACAAGCCAGATTCAGAAAAGATATGGAATGATGGATATCATAGCTAATATCAGGTGGATCTTGGCTGAAGCAGACAATAGCAGGAAGATGTTTACATGTGTTTTGTTGACTAAACAAAAACATTCAGTTGTGTGGATAATAAATAATTTGGGGGAAATTGTGAAGAATGGAAATTCCAGATCATCTAATTATGCTCATGCAGGACCCATTCGTAGTCAAAGAGGCAGCCATTAAAACAGAACGAAAGGATACTGTGTAGTTTAAAGCAGGGAAAGATGTGTGTCAAGATTATATCTTTTTGCCTTACTTATTCAATATGTATTCTAAGCAGAAAATCCATGAAGCTATATGAATAACTCAACACTGGATGGATTGGAAGGACATTCATTAAAGACTTACAATATGCAAAAAACACAATATTGCTTACTGAAAATAAAACCAAAAACTAAACTCACTGCCGTAGAGTTAATGCTGACTCATAGAGACTCCCTGCAGGTTTCTGAGACTATAACTATTTAATGGAGTAAAAAGCCTAGTCCTTATTATGCAGAGCTGGGGGTGGTTTTGAACTGCCAACCATGTGGATCACAGTCCAATGTGTAACCACAACACCACCAGAGCTCCTTTATTGAAAGTAAAGGGGATTTCAAATACCTATGTAGATGGATTATAAGCTTTCAGTGTAAATTACACCTCAACATACAGAAAACAAAAATCCTCACAACTGAACCAAAGTGGATCACACCTAAACATAAATTCAAACACTCACTCCCATTGAATTGATTCTGACTCATAGTAGCCCTGTAGGAAAGGGAAGAACTATCTCTGTGGATTTCTGAGACTGTAACTCTTTAGAGGAGTAGAAAGCCTGTCTTTCTCTAGCAGAACAGCTGCTGGTTTGAACTGCTGACCTTTTGGTTAGTAGCCCAACTCACAACCACTATGCTACCTCAACATATGGAAAACAAAAATCCTCACAAGTAAACCAGTAAGCAACATCTCGGTAAATGTAATATATATATAAATTATCAAGGATTTTATTTCATTTGGCTCCACTGTTGATGCTCATGGAAGTGGCAGTCGAGAAATTAGATGCATTGAATAAAACTGCTGCACAAGACCTAATCAAAATGTTAAAAAGCAAAGATATTTGAGGTACACCTGACGCAGGCCATGCTATTTTCATATGCATTTGAAAGCTGGAAACTAAAAAAGTAAGACTAGGAAGAATTGATGCATTTGAATTATGATGTTAGTGAAGAATTTTGAAAGTGCCATGGAATGCTATGAAGAAGAAATAATATATTTTGGGAGAAGTACAGCCTGAATTCTCCTTAAAAGAGAACATAATCTCATACTTTGTACAGTTTGCCAGAACAGCCTAGTCCCTGGAGAAGGACATCATGTCTGGTAAAGTAAAAAGTCTGAAAAAAAGAGGAAGGCCCCCAACAATAAGCTCAACCATAACAACAATTGTGAGGCTAGCTCAGGACTGAGCAGTTCTTTGTCCTCTTTGACTTAGGATCACAATGATTCAGAGCCGAATCAATGGCACTTAACATCAAAAGGACCAGATCAAGTCAAGACTCAATTCTTAAGAATTATTACATAATACAATATAAATATATTATATAAGCATATACTCAAAGAACAAACAAGTCCTGGCATATCAATAATTGCCTTAAATAGTAATGGTCTAAATATACCAGTTAACAAGTAGAGGTGTTGGCTGAATTTATTAAAAATATTATCAAGTGACTTCCAGTAAGCTAGCAGCCTATATGCTGCGGATATCCTCTACTACAGAGACATGAGAGAATACAAATGGAGGGAAAGCTGGAGTCTTGACTCTCAGAGAAAGAGAGCTAAGAGAACGGAAAACACTGACAGGGAAAATAAAGAACAGACCCCACAAACAGAGATCAAGCACATAGTCAACTTCTAAGGTGACAGTAAGGGAGACAAGCAGTTCTGCTCAGAGCACAAGTGAGACTCCAGTTGCACCCCACGTTGTCCTTGTGAAGTGTAACTAGACCCCACTCCACCCTCCCAGCCTCAGGGCCGAAAGTAGCTGATGGTGTTGACCTGGAGATTACCCGCCCCCTTTGATAAATCTCTAGACTCTAGAGTAAAAGCACATGGTCCAAGAGGAGCAGAATCACCCTTAATTTTCCACAAAGCCCTGGTAACTACAGAAGTAAACTGTGGGGCATGGCTTTGGGAAAAAACAAAACAAAACAAACCAGTGGTAAGTTCTGGCTTAGTTTTGGGTTTTTTTTTTTGGCTCTCTCTCTTGATTAACCACAAGCACACAGACACAGGACACTAGAATGGTGGAATTATCTTTAACTCCCCACAAGGGCCTGGTGACCAGAAAAGTTGTCTATTTCCTCCCTATTTTCATGAACCTCTGGCTGAACACCTATTGCACACACGCTATGGGTCCTTGATAAGTATACACTGGTGACTGAAGAAGTGGAAGTACTTGCTGGTTCTGGATTAGGTGGTTTTGTTTTATTTGTTTGACTTCTGTTTTTGTTTTTATTTCCGTTTGTTTATTTGTTTTATTAGTATTTGTTTGCTGTTGTCCTTTTGTCTGTTGGTTGTTTTCATTTCTTCCTTTCATGACTCACTAGACAGAGACAACTGTGCACACATAAGTCAGGCACACCTGCACCTCAACACCTACACCTAGTGGGATAGGGCCATCACCCACTCAAGTACCATTCAATAATAAAATAAACACAAATACAAGAACACCACAGAAATTTCAGTTAATAAGAAGAAACAAGATAGAATGTAACAAGCAAGTGACCAATATAAAGAACCAAAAGACATTCTAGAGGAGAAAAAGAGATTGGAACTACCAGAAAAGGAATTCAAAAGAATTTCTTAGGTACTTTCAACAGACAGAAAGAAATGTTGAGACAAATTTGGAGACAAAAAGAAGAGAAAAAACTTGAGACAAATTCAAGGAAATACTACAAGAACAATCTGAAAAAACTGTAAAAGTAAAAGCCATTTAAAAAGTAAATAGAGAAGGGAGACGCCGGGCAGTGTAATATAAGATATAATAATAATTTATAAATTATCAAGGGTGCATGGGGGAGGGGGGCAGAGGAAGGAGGTGGGGGGGGGAGGAGGAAAATGAGCTGATTCCGGGAACACAAGAGGCAAGCCAATTTTGGGAATGATGAGGGCAACAAATGTATAGATGTGCTTTACACAATTGATCTATGTATTGTGATGAATTTTATGAGCCCCAATAAATTGATTAAAAAATTAAATAGAAATCTAGAATATTAATAATAAGATATTAGAAAGGCATAATTATTTGAAACAGTAAAACAGTTGAATTGAAGCAATGAAAGGTTGCATTGGTAAATTTGAAGACTAATTCCTCAATACCAATCTACAAAAGCAATCCACAAAAGAACAAAATATCCAAAAAAAGTCTAAGAATTATGTGGGACACTATCACGAGTAATAAAATGGATGTAATAGGAATTCTAGAAAAAGAAGAAACAAACAAACAAAAAGACAGAGAAATTAGTTGAAAGACTGTTGAAGATATTTTCCCTAACACCATGAAAGAGTAGAAAATCATTCAAGAAACTGGGAGAATCTCAATAACCATGCCATATCATAATAAAATTCTCCAAAATCAAAGTCAAGCAAAGAATACTGAGAGCAGCTTGGGGGAAAAAATGAAAATTTACCTACAAAAGGAAAACAGTAATATTAACCTCTGATTTTCCAACAGAAACCATATAGATAAAAAGGCAATGTGTTGACATATATAATATTCAGAAAATTTTGTTAAATGACAACTAAGAAACTTATACCTACCAAAACCATCCCTCAAATACAAGGGAGAAACAATGACATTGCACAAAGTGAGAGAGAGAGAGAGATAAATTAAAGAAATTTGTAAAAACAAAACCAACCTCACCCAACATACTAAGGGGACACAGAGTATCATTAATATTAAACATCAACTTGAGAACAACATACAAGAAAACACCACCTAGAAGTCAACCCTTTTATAGTAGTACTCAAAGTAAAACAAATTTACAAGACTGAAAATAGGAAACCAGATATATTGATCCCCAATGAAGATAGTTGCAATGCAAATAGATGTAATAGTATGGACGAAACTTTCTTTTTTTGTGTGCTTCCTGCCACTTTTTTTTAAAAACATTTTATTAGGGGCTCATACAATTGTTATCGCAATCCATACACACATCAATTGTGTAAAGCGCATTTGTACATCATTCTCAACATTTTCTCTCCACTTAAACCCCCGGCATTAGGTCCTCATTTTTCCCTTCACTCCCTGCTCCCCCCTCCCTCATGAGCCCTTGATAGTTTATAAATTGGTATTTTGTCATATCTTGCCCTGTCCGACGTCTCCCTTCACCCACTTTTCTTTTGTCCGTCCCCCAGGGAGGAGGTCACATATAGTTCCTTGTCATCGGTTCCCTCTTTCCTACCCACTCTCCCTCTACCCTCCCTGTTTCGCCACTCACACCACTGGCCCTGTAGGGCTCATCCACCCTGGATTCCCTGTATTTTCAGTTCCTATCTGTACCAATGTACATCCTCTGGTCTAGCCAGACTTGCAAGGTCGAATTCAAGTCGTGGTAGTGGGAGCGGGGAGGAAACATTTAGGAACTAGAGGAAAGTTGTATTTTTCATCGTTGTTACATCGCACCCTGACTGGCTCATCTCCTCCCCGAGACCCCTCTGCAAGGGGATCCCAGTGACCTACTAATGGGCTTTGGGTCTCCACTCCGCACTCTGCCCATTATTCACTATGGTTGGACAAAACTTTCAAACAGAGAAGTCAAATGATTTCAAGAGAGAACACCCTATTTTAAACTTGTGAAGAAATTAATCACACGCATTAATAACAAGGTAACCTCAAAGAAACTGGATCAACCTCTTCCAAATGAAAAAGCACAAAGATGTAGAATATATTAAAACAGCAGCAAAGAATAAAAAAATACAAGAAAACTCATAAATGAAATGAACTCAGCTCAGAAAAGTACAAGGAATAAAATAAATGAATAACACTACAAAACACACACCCACAGCAAAGTGGCAGCAATAAATTCATACCTATCAGCACTGAATATAAATGGATTAAATACACCAGCCAAGAGAGAGTAGTCAGAGAACAAGCCCCATAAATATGCTGCTTATTAGAAAAACACTTTAGACACAAAGACAAAAAATGGACTAAAAATCAAAAGATGGGAAAAAAATCAAGCTAATAGCAATAAAAAAAGAATAGAAGTGACTATTTTAATATCAGATAAAATAGACTTTAAGGCAAAATTCACCATGTGAGATTTTGGTTAAAAGGTTAAAAGGACAATTGAAGATGACATGACCATAATAAATAACTATTAATCAGACTCTTTTTTCCCCCCAAGCAAATGAGATCTCTTATTGGGAAAAAGAAATGCACAATGCAGAAGTGGGCAGAATCAGCAAACTGGAAACACCCTGCCTGGTGAAGTTTTGGAGATTTTATACCATTGGTTACAAGTTTTCAAGTTTCTCCTCATTGAGTGTCAGATAAACACATTGAATTCATACTGTATTTTTCCCAACATTTGCCTATCTCATTCTGCCAGCATCAGAACTGCTGTTTTCCTTGTTTTGTGCATAGGAAAATTCCTTTTGTTTGTTTGTTTCCCTTCATCCTGTCTTCCTGCCTGGGGTGAGCTTTCTATTTTCCTAACAGAGCTGCTGGTGGGGTCAAACTGATCACCTTATGGTTAGCAGTGCACCGGTGTTCCTAAGATTTAGTAAAGAGGTTTCTGTGAAATACATTTGAATTTGGGGTTCTTGTTTCCCCTTAGATTAAGCCGTGGAACAGTCATTACACCTTGAGCGGCTTAACAGCAAGGTGCAGTTTGAAACTGCTACTCCATTGGAGAAAGATGAGATTTTCTACCCCCTTAAAGATGAGATTTTCTACCCCCTTAAAGAGTTACAGGCTCAGAAACCCACAGGGGCTGTTCTACTGTGTCCTATAGGGTCGCCGTGAGTTGGAAATGACTTGGTTGCAGTAAATTTGGTTGTTTTGTTGTTGTTTCCCTTATATAGAAATGAGTCCGAATCAGCTCTCTGGCATTGAGAGAGTGAGAGTTTCCCCTAAAACAATTGTAATATTAAAAATATTCTGCTTTGCACACCAGATTGTGAGTTAGATGAATAATGCAATAGCTTATACTGTCATTTCCCACAAGTTGGCCCATTGACATTAGTACTCAATTCAAACCACTCAAATCATCGCGGTCAAGTCAATTCCCATTCTCTTTAAAAAACAAACAAAAACAACAGTTTTATTAGCACTTCATTCACGTCATACAATTCAATCATATCAAGAAGAGTTGTACAATTATTACTGCCCTCCATAGCTTTCTACAAATTGAGTGTTTACAATTTAAGCTCTGATTCTTTTCCCTTCATCATATTTGAATTTTGTTATTGTCATCTTTGGATCACACAGGCTGGTGTACTTCTTCTGTGTGAACTTAGTTGACGGGGCACTTATAAGGCTGCTTGTTTGAATATAAGCCATTAAGACCCCAGACACTATTCCAATCGATAGCTGAGTACCATCTGCTTTCTTCACCACACTTTGTCTAGCTTTGTTTCTATCACTAAGTCTATATTTGGCAACTACTATTCCTTCTTCTTTGTTTTCAACGATTCCACTCCAACAGCCAATAATTACCAATTCATCTTGATTGTTTATTTGATCAATTTCTTCCTGAAGTCTTGGCTAGAATGCTTCAATTTCTTCATCACTATCTTTTATAGTTGGGGCACAAATTTGAATAATAGTTATATTGATTGGATTTCCTTGGATGTGGATAGATACGTATAATCCTATCACAGACAGCCTTGTACTTCATGATTGATTTTACAACGTCCTTTTCTACAAAGAATGTCACGCCATTCCTCCTGACTGTGTTATTCCTGGCATAGTAAATCACTTGATTTTCTGATTCAAACCGGCCAATAGTAGTTCATTTCCACTATTTCATTCATTTTCAACACTTCCAATTTTCCTAAGTTCATACATAATACATTTCAAGTTGTCATAATTAGCAGATTTTTGCAGCTGTTTCTCTTTACCTTGAGTTGTGCCCCTTCAGTAAATGAAGATCCTGAAGGCTCCCCTCCCACGGGCCTTACCTGACTCATGGCTCCTTGGTCGACTCCACTCCCAGAAATCAGCTCCTCCTCAGTCACATTTGCAGTGCCCTCCTACTCAAGGGGCTCATCTTCTGACACGATCTCAGACAATGTCCTGCTCCATTCATTAGGCCTTCAATATCTGAAACTGTTTAGAAGTTGTGTATAAGGTTTTCTGCAGCTCCTTTCTCTAAAGTGGGGAGCTGAGTCCTTCATTATCTGTTCTTCGTCTGGAAGCTCCCCTGAAACCTGTTCACTTTGGGGGACCCTGCTGGCATTGAAATACCAGCGACATATTTTCCAGCATCAGCGCAACACACAAGCTACCACAGTAAGACAAACTGACAGACAAGTGGTGGAACATATTTGTGTGCTACATTTAATCTTATTGTATTTGGTCCTCACAACATCAAAGAGAAAGTATTGGCATTACTGTAAAAGTTATCAGTTTGTGTAAATGAACAATGCAACTCAACAGAGGTGGCATTACTTGTCCAAGAGTCACATAATCCCAAGTCCAGTGCTTTCTTTTCCAAATAAAACAACTGTTTTAACATTATTATTTTCTAATTCTAAGAATAAAACCAAACTCACTGCCATCAGTCAATACTGACTCATCGCCACCGTACAGGACAGGGCAGAAGAGCCCCTCTGATTTTCTTTGACTATAACTCTTTAAGGGAGTAGAAAATCTCATCTTTCTCACTTGGAGTGGCTGGAGGTCTTGAGCTGCTGACCTTGTATTTAGCAGCCCAATGGTAAGAACTCCAATTCTAACATAGTATGTACATTGAAATATAGAAAAATATTAAGAAATTTAAATTTTCCTATAAATACACACACAAAATAATAAACCTACTTACAAGCTATCTACAAGCAACTCACTTCATCTAAAAGACACAGGTAGGTTAAAAGTAAACAGATTTTTTTAAAGGATATGCAACATATATTAATTATTAAAATGTTGGAAATATTCTATCAATGTTAAATAACACCAACTTCCTAGAACAAGAGAAATTACTATAAACAAAGAGGAGTGTTTCATAATGATTCAAGATTAATTCACCAGGAAGACATAATATCTTAATTCTCTACACATCAAATAACTGAGACTTAAAATATAGTAGGGAAAAAAACCTAAAATAAGAAAAATGTAAATCCATAATTACAGTTGAGGACTTCAAATACTCTTTCTCAGGAACTGATCTATATACAATCAAGAAGCTATTGAAGAATTTAGCAGTACCAAGAACCAAACCAAAAAAGAAAGAAAAATCAATCCCCCTGCCATTAAGTTGATTTTGACTCATAGCAGCCCTATAGAACAAAGTAGAAATATTCCCTCACATTTTGAGCCTTACAAACTTTATGGGAGCAGACAGCATCATCTTTTTGCCATGGAGTGGTTGGTGAATTCTAACTGCTTGCCTTGTGGTTAGCATTCAAACGGTTAACCCATTATGCTACCATGTCTTCAACCATAAAGCAATAGAGTCTAATTTCCATCAATGGAATATACCACCATTAATTAGAATATAGTCTTTGAAGAGCCATGAAATATTTGACAATAGAATTAGACATATCCTGTACTACAAACAAAACTCATCAAATTTAAAAGGATTGAAATCATTCTGAATATTTTCTCTGGCCATAATAAAACCAAACTTGGAGTCAATAGCAGAAAGACAAGAGGACATTTTCTAAACACTACGAAATACTTTCAAATTAAACAACACACTTAATAATCCATGAAGCAAAGAAAAATCTCAAAGAAAATTATGTATACCAGGGAGTAACCAAAAAACCCCAAAATTTTTCTTCAAAGCTATGTATTTAAATTTTGGTACCAAACAATCTTATCACCTTCAAAGTATTCTCCATCATACTCAATACATTTGTAAAATCTGTGATTTCATTCATGCTTGCCTAGTAGGAGGAAAAAATGTGTACTACAAAAGCTCTGCCCAGTGGAGGTTTTTCGGGGTTTGGGTTTTTTTTGGGGGGGGTAACGCCTCCATATGTTTCTACCTATTGTGATATGTTGTATATTTTATAGACTTATATATGTTGCATTATTATTTAAATATATATGTATCAGCTAAATGCATCCCAAGAAAGAAATTTACAACACTAAATATTTACATTAGTAAGAAAAAACTTTGAAACGTATAATTTAAAGTTCCTAAAACAAGAAAATAGAATAAAAATTATAATCAACCCAAAGCAGAAGGAAATTAGTATCAAGGTGAAGTGAATGAAATTGAAAACAGAAGCATTAAGAAACTAAGACATTGTTTTACTTTGTAACATTCCTGTTTCCTGTTTTCAAATATACGCATGGAAAGCAACATTATTTAATGGTTCTCAGGGATGGGATGGGGAAAAAGGAGGAATCACTTTCTAGATAAGGGACACTTTTAATTTTTAGTAGTGAAAAAGGCAAACCCCAATATGAGTGAAATCTGTACAACTTGTCCAGGATAAGTGAAAACACAAAAAAGCATTCAAGAAGACAATTTTGCTAGAAAAAAAAAAACCGTTTTGCCACAGTTATAACAGCTAAAAGTATGTGTGTGCTTACATAGGTAGAATATGTGTTTATAAGATAGCATATGTATGTGAATATAGGATAGTGTATGGGGGGCTCATATACAGATTAATCTCTAGGCATGTCTATACCTCACTGCCATCGAGTCTTTTCCAATTCAAAGTGCCTCCATGGAATTAAGATATTGGAAATTTCCCACAAACTTGGCATAACATAGTTCAGAGTTAAAGCCCTACATTCTAGTTTAGTGACTAGTGTCTAGGGTCCTAAAAGCCAGAGAGTGCCCTTCTGAGGTTTGTCTCTGCTTATCTGGAATAAAAGAGATTGAATGAAACCAGAGACTCAAATAAAGAACAAGTTCATAGAACTAATAGCCTACATGAACCACAGCATGGTCTCATATAGCCTGAGAAAAGAGAAATTCGACACTGCCTGGACACCACTACAGACCATTCTGAACAGGCACATAACAGAAGGTCCATGATATAAGGAGAGAAAAATATAGAACAAAACCAGAATTCCAAAAAAAAAAAAAAAAAAGGCTAGACTTACTGGATTGATAAAATGAGAAGAACCACGAAGACTTGGACTAAGATATTCTTTGAAGTGGTTATCTTTCATAAAAATAGTTGATTCATAAAATAAGTCATTTCACCCATGAATATTGTGTTTTGTAAATAATGAATGAGCCCTGGTAGTGCTGTTGGGTAAGCACTCAATGCTCACCGAAATGTCAGTGGTTCCAAATTATCAGCCTCTCCAGAGAAGAAAGTTGAGGCTGTCTGTTCCCGTAAGGATTTACAGCCTGTGTTGCTGAGTCATCATCAACTCGATGGCAGTGGAACTGATTTGGGTTTTATAAATTAACACATAATCACTCAGCAGTTGCCCTAAAAGCTAGGTTAATGGAAACAGAATATAAATAATGAGAATATTGACACACATTGTGAAAATGTAAACAATGTCATGGAACAATAATTCTCAGATGTGAACCTAATTTGCCATGTACATGTTCACCTAAAACTTTATATCTGTCTTGGCCAGTTAGAAATAGTAAGGTATAGCTCAACTTAATAAATAATATCCAAAACACAACAAAACTCTATGGCTAACAGTATACTCAGTGGTAAAAGACTGCATGCTCTTGACCTCATAGATAGGAACAAAGTGAAAATGTTCTCTCTTTATGTGCATTCAACAAAATACTAAAAATTTTAGTGACCATGAGATAAGAAAAAGATGTAAAAGGCATACATATTGGAAAGGAGGAAATGAAACAATCTCTGTTGGCAGATGATAACCTACAATGATATGGAAAAAGCCTAGTTAGTGATTTAGCAATGTCCCTAGATAAAATGTCAAAACACAAAACCAATCTCATATATACTATCAATGCAATGTGTAAACTAAAGTTAAAAACATAGTATATAATGTGCATTTGCTTGTTTATTGGTACCACACAAAATCAATACATACATATAAAAATCATTTGCAGTTCTATGGTCTTGCATCACTTACAATCATTCAAAAAATTAAATGTCAGGTATGAATCTAACAAAATCTGCAAAGGATTAAGGTGGTGAAATGTACAAAGCACTGATAAAACAACTCAAAGATTTTCCAGCTACCTAATCTGCAGATTCTGGGATACAAGAATGCAGTTTATTGCCTGACTAGAGATTTTGGACTTGTTAGTCCCCCAAACTAAGATTCTTCAGAGAGACAAATCATGTTTATAGATTGAAAAACCCATCATAGTAAAGGTGTGAATTTATTTTCTAGTCAATTCATTCAATCTCTATAAAAATACCAGAAAAATGTGTTCGTAGACACAGATAAACTTATTATAAAATTTATATGGAAAGACACTAGCCATATAATAGCTAAAATGTTCTTGAAAAATAATAAAGGGGATTAATCTGCCAGATTTGAATTAATATAGCCTCACTAATCAAGACTGCATGGTATTGATGGAGGCATAAACATGTAAATTAGTTAAAGGAAAAAAAGAAGCCTTACACACAGAATAAACCGACACAAGCATGGTGAACTATTTTTTTTTTTACAAAGACAAAAATCACAATTCAATGGCCATAAGATAGTCCAAGAATGACAGAAAATACTAGTGAAAAGCAAGACTCCAAGAATGGACAGGATACCAATTGAAATGTTTCAACAAGTTGTTGAAGCACTGAAAGAACTCATTTTTATCTATGCCAAGAATTTTGAAAGACAAGTAGCTGCTCAACTGATTGGAAGAAATACATATTTATGTACACAGAGGCTGGTTGCAACTCTCCCTCCATATCCCCAGGATTACAGATGTAATCTGAAAGAGGGGTGGACTCCTGAGAAAAATGAAAAAAGTAACCTCCTGAAAAGAGTAATTTGAAAGAGGAGTGGGACGACACTCATCATAGAAGGCTGACAAAAGGGGAAAATGGTTTCTCCCAAGTTCCTCCCAGTTCCCCAGTGCCCAGGGGGATGCAGACCCACACATTCATACTCATAGGCAGCAGCTAAAAGCTCCACTGAATTACTGGTGTTTCCTCTGAGTATTTTTGCCATTCTTGTTTCTTTTGAAATCAACTCCTTGATAGTGAATGAGTCTTTCATTTGTTTTCGTAAACCACAAGCACAGCCACAAGAAAGGCAGAACCATCCCTAATACTCACATCTGCAGCAACAGTAGTAATCAGCTATGGGACAGGGTTTGTGATAAAAAAGCAACTAGTTATAATTTTGAGACTTATTTTCATTTTCATTTTATTGTCACCTTTTTTTTTGGGGGGGGGTATTGTTTTAGAGAACTACAAGCACAGAAAGAAAAGATACAACAGGGGTAGAAT
Source organism: Echinops telfairi (assembly GCF_000313985.2). Lineage (NCBI taxonomy): Eukaryota > Metazoa > Chordata > Mammalia > Afrosoricida > Tenrecidae > Echinops > Echinops telfairi. Next base: position 3,168,366 of record NW_022103916.1, read on the forward strand.
AATCCTTAACTCCACACAATTCCTTGTTGACCAAAAAAGTCACCACCTCACACCCTTGTATACCTGTGGCTGCACTCTTACTGTGTGTGTACCTTAGGCAGGACTTTGATAAGCATGCACTAATGCCAAGAAAAAAAGCAAAACAGCTGCTGACTCTTGATTGAGTGGTGTGTGTGTGTGTGTGTGTGTGTGTGTGTGTGTGTGTGTGTGATTTCCATTAAATCATATATTTGGTCTTTTGGGGCTATTTGTGTTTTTATTCTTCTTTTGTTTTTATTGTTCATTTCTCAATCAACCTGATGGAGTCATCTGGCCCCACATGACCAAGTCACCCTCAAACCTCCAATAGGTATAATTAATGAGCAAGAACAACTACCCATACCATTACCACCTGAACAACAAATAGAAACAAATCCAAAAACACAATGTCTTAGTAACAACATACAATTTCAGTTCAAATAGAAAAACAGAATAGTTCAAGTAAATGACCAATAGGCAGAGCCAAAAGACCTTCTTGAAGGTGAAAAGGCATTGGAACTTTGGAATGAAATTCAGAAGAATGAATCATAAGTACTTTCAACAGATGGATTAAAAGATAGAAATGGTTACAGAGAAAACAAAAACACAACATTAGAAGAAATCAGAAAAGCACGATGAGAATAATCTGACAAAATGAATGAAAATTAGAAATCATACAAAAACAGAAAATAGAAATCCACAAGATTATTATTATGATCTAAAAGTTAGATAGCACTTAACACTTTGAAAGAGCAAACTGAAGCAATGGAAGGTCAAATTGGTGAGCTTGAAGACAAAGTCCCCAATACCAGTCTATAATACAAACAATCCATTAAAGGAGAAAAACAAAATCTGAAGAAAATCTAAGAGTTATGTGGGATATTAAAAAATACATGACTAGAGTAAATTCTGACATATCAACTTGATAGTGTTCCATGAGAGGTTTAGCATGTGTTTTATAGGAATACCAGAACGGGATGAAACAAACAGCAAACAAAATGATAGAGAACATAGTTCAAGAACTACTCTTTAGAAAATGTCTCTAACATCATGAGAGAGAAGAAATTAATCCTTCAAGAAGCTGAAAGAACTCCAAATAGCATAGACTCCCAAAGAAAATCATCATAGTCAAATTTTCCAATAAAAAAGACAAGGAAAGACACCTGAGAGCAGCTGGGGCAGGAGGTGGGGAGGAGCAATATTACTTAGAAAGAGGAAACAATAAGTCTAAGTATTGATTTTTCATAGCAGGTGTGCAATTAAAGATGGTCCAGAACCACCATATGAGGGGATACCCCACCAAAAAAAAATGGATAAAAGCTGTGCTGGGCAGAGATTTCTAATACACGTATTTCCTGCTAGGCGAGCATCAAGCAATTTGCTCTCAGTTAGTGCACACAGTGGCATCACCAGGGAAGATTCTCTCTGGTCACTAATTTTTTTGTTGTTAAATCACTTTTAGTTGAACCTTATTTTTTTGCGATGGCCAATTTAAAAAAAACAGCATGCTGCTGTGAAATTTTGTTTCCTGCTCAGGAAAAAGGCTGCAAAAATAGTTGTGATGCTGCACACAGCTTACAAGGACAGCACTATGGGAAAAACTCATACAAGTGGTCTTCTCATTTCATAAGAGGTGAAATGTCAATTGATGACAAATCTCATTCTCAATATCCATCAACTTCCTGAACAGATGAAAATGTTGACTCATAGAGCATTTGGAGTTCATTCCACAAGGTCAGACTGTTAATCAAGCTTTCTATTTGGGGGTTCTGAAAAGATAGAGTAACAGTGGGTGACAAAAAAAGGCCTGATTTGTGGTGGAGGAGGAGTTGATTTTGCCAACACAATACAACTGCTCGCGCAGCCATCTCAGTGCACCAGTTTTTGGCAAAAAAACCAAAAACACCCCAGCATGCCTCTCTTGTCCCATGCCTCTTTTTTGGCAAAAAACACCATGCTTCTCTTGCCTTACTCACCTGAACTCACACCATGTGATTTCTTATTGTTTCCTCGAATGATGCTGGAACATGAAAGGACAGCCATTTGATAACATAGAAACGATGAAGAAAAAAATGAGGGAGATGCTGTGAGCCATCCAAACAGATGCTTTTGAAAATGTTTCCAAGAATGGAATCGCAGATTTGACAAATATATTAAGTAGAATGGAATGTACTTTGGAGGTGATAAAGTTGTTTTGTAAAAAAATTTAAATAGATAGCTTTGAAAAAATGCCTTGGGGGGGGGTACCCCCTTGTATAGTTACTAATGTAATGCCTTCCTTGCATCAATGTGACTTTGTATTAATCTGATAATCAAGAATCTGCCCTTGTAAATTAATGTTGCTGAAGATTTCCCCCTACCACCAACCCCCATGGTCAATGTAAACAGAGCTCAATCATTTAAGAATTCATTTAAACTCAATCATTTAAGAAATCAACAACTCATGGAGTATGTTTCAGAGCTTGTGCAACCTCATTTTCTCAACAGTATGTTAAATTCTATGCCTGCAGACACACTAAGGGTGCTATCAATGGAACTTGCTTATGGCTGTGGCCCAGGTATATGATAGATAATACTAAACCAGAGTTATACATAATCCAAGAACAACTGAATAGAATCTGGGCTCCAAATTAATTCTATCCCCAATCAAAGAACATTTAGTTTTTATGACTTAGCCCCACTCAATACTTGACGTCAAGAAGATATCACTGAGGATATGGGTGCTAGAGCAAAGTGTGGCGAAGAAAGCAGATGGTACCCTGCTATCAACATGAATAGTTTCTGGGATCTTAAAGGCTTGTATTCAATCAAGAATCCATGTAAGTGAGGTATCAACTAAGTCCACATGGAAGAAGCACACCAGGTCTGAATGATCCAAAGGAGACAAATAATAAAAATCTAAATAAAAAGTAGGTAAATGTATCAGAGGTTAAATTGTGAACCTGAAATTTGTAGAAGGCTATAGATGACAGGGCAGACCAAAATTCATCTGCAGACTAACTATGTAGAATAAGTCTCCTCTGGCCACAGTTCAGGGTTGAGAATAGTCTGACCATTAGACAGATATTATTGTAAATTTTATTATGGTGAGTGGAATTGTGATATAATATAATACCTGGTCATTTGATCTCACTCTTGACCGATCCTGGATTTGTTTGAGGTTTAAATATTTCTTGCATGTTTCTTGACAGAGGTTTTCTCTCTGACTTATTTTAATATTGCTGGTAGTCTGGTTTTTCTTCCCTTTTATAACAGTTTTTGCACTTTTGGTATGTATCCCAGTTTATGTAGCCCAGAAGGGGCGGATGTCTAGAGACAAAAATTGATCTAATACAATAGGTGCACAAGCAAATGTGTTGAAAAAGCTGCTGGTGCCTGGCTACCAAAAGATATAGCACCTGAAGTCTTAAAGACCTGAAGATAAACAAGCAGCCATCTAGCTGAGCGACAACAAAACCCACATGGAAGAAGCACACCAACTTGTCCCAACTCAATCGCTGAGGACAAAGTGGGTGCATAAGCAAATGTGGTGAAGAAAGCCGATGGTGCCTGGCTATCAAATGATATAGTGTCTATGGTCTTAAAGGCTTGAAGATAAACGGGTGGCCATCTAGCTAAGAAACAACCGAGCCCACATGGAAGAAGCACACCAGCTTACCCCGACACTAACGCTGAAGACAAAGCGGGTGCATAGGCATATGCGGTGAAGAAAGCTGACGGTGCTGGCTGTCAAAAGATATAGAATCTGGGGTCCTATAGGCTGGAAGATAAACAAGGGGCCATCTAACTGAGAAACAACAAAGCCCACATGGAAGAAGCACATCAGCCTGTGAGATCACAGGCTGATCCCACAGGGATCAGGGATCAGGTATCAAAGACAAAAAAATCATAGCATTGTGAATGAGGGGGAGTGCAGAGTGGGGACCCAGAGCCCATCTGTAGGAAATTGGACATCCCCTTGCAGAAGGGCTGTGAGCAGGAGACAAGCCAGTCAGGGTGCAGTGTAGCAATGATGAAATATACAATTTTCCTCTAGTTCTTGAATGCCTTCACACACACCCCACCCACCCCCACCCCCACAATATCATGATCCCAGTTCTCCCTTGCATAACTGGCTGGACTGGAAGATGTATACTGGCACAGATAGGAACTGGAAATACAGGGAATCCAGGAAGGATGAACCCCTCAGGACCAGTGGTGAGAGTGGCGATATCAGGAGGGCGGAGAGAAGGCGAGGGAGAAAGGGGGAACGGATTACAAGGTTTACATATAACCTCCTTCCTGGGGGACGGACAGCGGAGAAGTGGGTGAGGGAGACATCAGATGGTGTAAGATATGACAAAATAATAATAATGTATAAATTATCAAGGGTTCAGGGGGCAGGGGGGAGTGGGGAGAGAGGGGAAAATGAGGAGCTGATAACAAGGGCTCAAGTAGAAAGCAGATGTTTTGAGAATGATGATGGCAACATATGTATAAATGTGCTTGACACAATTGATGTATGTATGGGTTGTGATAAGAGTTGTATGAGCCCCTAATAAAATGATTAAAATAAAAAATATTGATCTAATAGTTTATAAGGAATTGGGTGGGAAGAGGGTGAGTGGGTTTGAGGAGTAAATAATGAATACAGGAGGGGGGATGAACAGTGATGCATACATAACTGTTTTTTGAAAACAACTGAAGTATGGAAGTGTGTGATATTTGAATTATATCTCAATAAAACTATAGTAAAAAATAAAGTCTAACCCTTGAGCATAAAAGCCTATGTGCAAAAAAGGACTAGGCATTGTTGTTTTTCCTGCAGAAAATATTCAAGCAAGAATGCAATGGGTCAACATATACAAATATTTGGGGAAAAATTTTTATCTAGGAAAATTAGCCTTCAAATACAAGGGTGATATAAGGGCATTTTGAGATAAGGAGAGATTAAAAGAATTTGCAAAATAAAACTAACCTTACAAAATATACTAAGGAGAATACTTTGTAAAGAGAGAATCAACAATAGCAGCAGACATCAAACTGAAATCCACATAAAAGACGTCACTACCCAGAAGCAAACACAGTTAAAACAAACTTCCAAGACTGAAAATAGGGAGCCAGAGATATAATTCCACAATGAAGACAATTGCAAAGTCAATAGAGGGAATAGTGTAGAGACAAACATTCAAATAAAAGTAAGTCAAGTAGATTTCATGAGTGAAAGACATCATAACCTCAAAGACAATTGGAAAACCTCATCAAAATAAAAATGAGGAAAAACTCACAAAGTCCTAGTAAATGGTAAAATAACAACAAAGAAAATGATAATAGAACCCATAAACAAAATGAACTCAACACATAAAATTACCAGGAACATATAAAACAAAAATACCAAACACACATACACACACACAAACACCAAATCAACATGAAATAAATTCATAGTTATCAATAATGGCATTAAATGTAAATGGATTAAATGCATCAGTGGAGAGAGAGTAGAAGAATGGATAAGAAAAGAGGCCTCATTAATTTGCAGTTTACAAGAAACACATTTCAGATACAAAGAAATATATAGATTTAAAATGAAAGGATATAATAAAATATATCAAGCTAGTGGCAATAAAAAGAAAATAAGAGTGGCAATATTAATCACTGATAAAATAGACTTCAAAGCAGAATGCATCATGAGATGTAAAAAGGCCATTACACAGGAAGTAAAGGGACAATTGGTTAAAAAGACATAACTATAGTAAATATCAAGGTGCTTATTGAGTTTCAAAATATATTATTCAAATGCTTATAGAGTTTAAGTAAGAAACAGACAGTATTTCAATAATAGTAGGAGATTTTAATATGCCATGCTTCAGGAAGAATAGAACAATTAGAAAGAAATTCAATTAAGACATAGAAGTACTGAACAACACAATCAACATTATCTTTTGGACATATACATGACACTATCTAGAACACTAAGATGATATGCATTCTTTTCCAGCATATATGGAATATTCTCCAGAATATACTATATATATCATAATGCTATAAAATTAGAAATCAGCAAAAGAAAAAGGTGGAAAAATTCGAGCATATGAAAATTGAACAATACCCTGTTTAAAACTACAATGTAATTGAATAAATAATGAATAAGAATTTAAAGTTCCCTGAAACACATAAGAATGAAAATATAACATCCCAAATCCTTTAGGGCCTAGTAAAAGCAGTACTTAGAGGTCGATTTATACCAATAAATACACACATTAACAAAGAAGAGACCAAATCAACACCTTAACCCAACATCTTCATCAATTAGAAAAAGAACATCAAAATAAACCGTTAGCCACAAGAAGGAAAGAAATAATAATAATTAGAGGACAAATCAATGAATAGGAAAACAGAAAAAAATAGAAAGAATCAACAAGTCAAGAAGTTGATTCTTCAAAAGGATTAAGAAATTGACAAACCACTGGCAAATTTAACAAAGGAAAAGGAGGAAATTCATTTATAATGGCCCATTATAAATGGGCGCCATAACAACAGAATCAAGTGGGGGAAAATAACACAATACTATGAAGAAATTTGAATAACTAGAATAAATGGACAAATATCTAGAAACATACTACTTTTCTAAATTAACACAGACTGCCGACAAACAAAGAAATACATCAGGTGATTGAAAAGCTACCAACAAAAAATTTCCAGGATCAGATGGCTTCACTGGGGAGTTCTACCAACCATTCATAGGAGAGTTGTCATCAATCATACACAAGTTATTTCAGAAAATAGAAAAAGATAGCAAACTTCCAAACACATTTTATGAAATTAACATAACCCTGACACCGAAACCAAGCAGACATTACCAGAATAAAAATTACACACCTAAATCCCTTATGAATATAGATGTAAGCATTCTCAACAAAATTTTAGCCAATAGAATCCAACAAAATAATAATATATCATGAACAATTGGGATTCATGCCAGGTATGCAAAGATGGTTTAACATTTGAAAAACAGAGAATGCCATCTACCATATAAATAAAACAATTGAAACAATCTACATGATCATATAAATAGATAAAGAAAAGGCCCATGACAAAATCTAACACCCAGTCCTGGTTTTTTTAAAAATTCAGCACAATAGAAATAGAAGTGAGATTCTTCAATATAATAAAGGGAATATATGTGAAACCAACAGCCAACATCTTATTCAATGGGGAGAAACAAAAAGCTTTCCTCTTGCAAGCACCACACAAGGGCGGTTTTTATCACCACTCTTATTCAATATTGTGCTGGAAGTCTTAATCAGAAGTATAAGACAACAAAAAAGAAATTAAAGACATCCAAATTGGCAAAGAAGTAAAACTCTCTTTAGTTGCAGATGAAGTGATCGTATACATAGAAAACCTCACATACTCGACAAGAAATTGTTGGAAATAAAATACTCAGCAATGTCACAGGGTATAGGATCAATATACATAAATCAATTGAAGTTTGTATAAAAATTATAAGAGTTCTAGTTTTGAAAAGGAAATCAAGAAAATAGTATGTTTCACAGTAGCCAAAAGAGCAAATGCTTAAGAATAAATTTAGCCAGAGAAACAAAACACTTGCATAAGGGAAACTACAAAACACTATTATAGGAAACCAAATGAGATCTACATAAATAGAAGAATATACTATGTTAATAGGTAGAGAGATTTAACATTGTGAAAACGCATGCTGGCCAAAGCAAATTATAAATATTGTGCAATTCAGATCCCAATCCCAGCATTCTTCTTTTTTTCAAAAATCATTTTATTGGGGGCTTGTACAACTCTTATCACAATCCATCCATCCATCCATTGTGTCAAGCACATTTGTACATTTGTTTCCTTCATCATTCTCAAAACATTTGCTTTCTACTTGAGCCCTTGTTATCAGTGCCTCACTTTCCCCCTCCCTCCCCCCTCCCCCCTCCCCCACATTATTCTTTAAATAGAAAAACTAATAACCAAAAGAGTAAACAAAAACCCATTGACTGGAAAAAATTTGGCAACAATATATTGGACAAGGGATTAATCTCTAAAATTGATAGATAACTAACATCTCCACAAGAAAAAGTCAAATCATCCAATTAAAAATTGGGCAGAGGACATGAATAGACAGTTTACCAAAGAAGACATCCAGGTGGTCAACAAACATATGAAGAAATGCTTACAATTGCTAGTTACATGAGAGATGCAAGTCAGTAACCATTCAAAAGATGCAAATGAAGACGATGATCTACCACCTCACCACAGCTATGATAGCAAAGTGAAAAAACAAATAAACAAACCATAAAATAACAAATACCAGAGAGGAGGTTTATTGGAACCCTCATACACTGTTGGTGAGAATGTAAAAATACTTCATTGCCATTGAGTTGATTCCAACACATACTGAATTTATAAGAGAAGATAGAACTGCCCCTGTGTGTTTCCATGGCTCTTTATGGGAGTAGAAAGCCTCATCTATCTCTGTGGAGCAATTACTGCTAATGCTAAGCACTATGCCACCAAGGTTCTGTTTTTGTTGCTGGAGAGATCTGGAAATGTCCTAGAAGAGGCCTCCAGTCTAATAGTGGGAACATTTGAGGGCATTAGTAAGTAGCTATATATTTACTGGACAGTAGGGAATTACTTATGGAATTAGAGATTATAGCTGGCCCAGCAAAGGCCTCCAAGACCTATCACTTCTGATTGGCTAGTGCTCACGCTAGGCCAGTTGGTAAATATTTTGAGCATTCCTTCTGAATTTACTCATCCTCAACAGCTTTTAGTTTATATTTCCTGATCCTGGGGCAGGCTTTAGTAGTCCTGGATTCTCAAATTGGACTCTAAATTAAACAACCAAAAATCTGTAAGAAAGAGTAAAATATAGTCAAAGACATGTACATATGCAAATATATTTATATGAGGATGGGGAAATAGATCTATGAGCCTATATTTACAGGTTTAGTATTAAGGTAGCAGAAGGACATTGGGCCTCCACTCAAGTACTCCCTCAATGCAAGA
>NW_022103916.1:3178378-3191934 GCF_000313985.2 Echinops telfairi
AAATGTTTTGGGAATGATGAGGGCAATGAATGTACAAATGCGCTTTACACAATTGATGTGTGTATGGATTGTGATAAGAGTTGTATGAGCCCCTAATGAAATGATTTTAAAAATATATATTCAAAGAGGTATATTTAGCATTGTTGACATCAATGTTTTTCAAATTTTATTGGGCATTCGAATCCCCAAGTAATTCTGTTACATAAGGATCTTCTGTCAAAACTCCTGATGGGCCTATGCTGAGTTGCCCAATATGAATGAGAGTTGTAAATTGTGTAGATTTCTTTATTGAATGAAGTAAACTGTGATCACTAGCTTTCAATGCTGGAAGTGACAGCCACTGTTCACACACAACATTTAGAAAGTGACAACATTTAGAAGGGATGGAAGTAGCTGTGTGAAGATTTGGATATTAGGTGCTACCGTGTTCCCCTGAAAGTAAGACATCCCCTGAAAATAAGACCTGCTTACAGTTTTGCCTCTTGCTGAAAATAAGGCATCCCCCGAACATAAGGCCTTACCAATAATAAGGCCCCCGAAGCTACTGTAACTCTGGATTCTGGACCGTAATGGTGGGCACCGCCGCACAGCTCACTGTTGGCCGCAGCGCAGCTGGAGCAGACCGGAAGTGCGAATAAATGTGCCATAGATTGTTGTACATGGAAATAATGGTAGTAACAAGAAATTCTTGATACTGTAGGATTCACAGTTTGTCTGGTTATGCTGGTTTGTGATGACAACTACTACCGTACCGCATACGGGCAATAAATTTCCTTTTTGTTGTTGTTCAACAATAAATGTGTACCGTATTCTTCTTCATGGAAAAATAAGATATCTCCTGAAAATAAGACCTAGCTCATCTTTTGGAGCAAAAATTGATATAAGACACAGTCTTATTTTGGGGGAAACAGGGAATAACAGCTTGAAGAGCCTCAATGAAGGCTTGATGGCATAACTTGACATAGAGGGAGTGGATCACACTGACCTGAACATGGAGCAATGGGATCTTTGCTGACAGAGTCTAATAACCTAGCCCTCTTTTTTTCCAGTACTATCTAAACCCAAACATTGTATTAAAATCAAATGGAGGTGATTTTATTGGACTTCTGATCAATTCTGATCAGTGTAAGATCATATGGAATATCTAAAAACCCACATGAATTTTTGAAAAAATAATATGCATGATGGTTCATGTCTCATAATTCATAGGTCTAATATATGGAGTTAAAAGAACAACATTTTATTAGTTTGCAAATATAATATTAACTCAGGAGCAGTACTAAATTCTGCAACGAAACTTCATATGCTACACCCCAAAATTACTAAAAATATAACGTTAAAAATTATGCCAACAAAGCTTATGAATTCAAAGTTTATCCCCAAACAAGCAGTAACACAAAAGAAAGCAAAACAATAGTTTACAATATAATACTATTTTCTCTAGTTCACAAATCAGAGAATCAACTTTATTTTAATTAAGTATTTAAAGCATACATTACCTTATTTTAAAAAGTAATAATTGAACTCTTTTTTTCTTTTGTAACTAGCATTTATTGGTTGTTTTAAGATCAGTACAGAGACATTATGAACACTATTTTAATGCACTTACCAAAATCATAAAATGGCATGTCGATATAGTTATTTTCTAAATTCTGGAGACTTCCCAGCTTTAAATTTGGAGGAATTTTTAAAAGAGAAGTTATCAAGCACCATTACTTTCAACTGTTGATCAGATGTTGCATCTTAACTCCCACTAATTCACAATTTAATGCCACACACACTACACATTCAAATGTTCAACCCTTCACAGCACATAACAAAGTTATCAGGAAAACCAGACTACCATGACCAAAGGTGTTACAGAATGCACACAGTCCTGACAAGAAAGCCATGATGACAGAATGGTTTTCAGATACAATTCTACTAAAGAAAAACCATGGGAACAAATTTTTAGATGTACAAGTCATGCAAATGCATGACAGTGATGCCAAAATAGTAATTAAATACTTTTTTTTGTATTAGGGATACAACCTTCACTACTACATCCCATGGAATGTTACGTTGACACCCAAGAGAGTCTTCCCACAATTCAACATCTCACTATGTTCCAGTTGTACCAAAAAATAAATAACCAAGAAATTATTTCACATTGGGAGCCTGCCCCATCTATTTGAACTTTTTAGATTCACATGCAGCTTTAAGAAATAATACAGAGACGTGAACAATACCCTCCCCATGCGTCGGTGAGTGCCCTGTTTCCCCACTACCCATGTCCCTCTTTTGTTTCCCCCTTTTCTCCTCCTTTTTAGTTGTCATTGACCCCCTCCCCAGAAGAATGCACTATAGAAGACAGCACTGAAGATACAGCCTAAGGACAATGGCAGACCACATAGGAGCAAACTAGAAAGAGAGAGAGAGAGAACCGCATCCTGGATCACCAAGCCTCCAGGAGGACATTAGACCTCACAGCAGCAACGATCGTGGGGCTGGCCGCACCATGAACACGATGCCCCCTCACTGACTGACAGGGCTACAGGAGAAAGCATTGGAGATGGTGTGGGACGTGTGCCCCATTTGACCTTCCACACTGGATCAAAATAGGAAGGGAGTGCAAAAGAGCAGCAAGGGAAGCAAAGCAATGAAGTACCTTAGGAATCCCAAAATAGACCTCAGAATTGGCATGACACTTCACCAGATTTGATTGGAAAACATTCAGAAGGGTCAGCAGACGAACCTGGAGCTATTTATAGGTTTCTCCCCTCTCTCTTTTTCCCCCATTTTTCTTTTTCTTTTTCTCATGTCTATCCATATAGGAAAGGCAGGATAACCAATCCCGAGGAGAAAACAACTGGGATGATGGCTCCTGGGGGACATGGGACAGGAAGAGGCGGGAAAAAGGAAGGGGGACAAGAGATCAAAAATTGATGGCGAGGGTGTAGAATGCCTTGATGGGGTTTGATCAAGTGCAAGTAGCAGAGAGAAAGTACTGAGAGTCGATTGAAGATCAAACATGATAGTGGCACAGGAGGAAAGTAAAAAGAAATAGAGGAAAGAACTAGGAGGCAAAAGACATTTATAGAGGTATAAATATAGGCATGCACATATGGTAATATATTAATATGTAATGACAGAAATATAGGGATGTTAGTCTGGATAGACTAGAGAAACAAATTCATAGATATATTTATATGTGTATAAGAAAGAGCTTTATATACAAGGGCAGTTGAATATTGAGAAAACATCCCAGCCCAGTCCAGATCAAGTCCGTAAGCCCGATATTAGCCCAATATCTGATACCAATCTATAAAGTTCTCTTCAGACTCATGAAATACATGCAATGATGCTGAATGCAGGAAGATCACAGGCCAGTGGGTGCAAAGTCTTGTGGATCCAGTGGCAGTAGAAGCTTCTCGGCCCTGGGAGTATATGAAAGTAGGGAGAATGTGGGGGGAGAAGGAGAAACAGGAAACCGACTATAATGATCAATGTATAACCCCAACACCAGGGGGACAAACAACAGAAACATGGGTGAAGGGAGATAGCAGATGGTGTAAGATATGAAAATAATAATGATTTATAACTTATGAGGGGTCCCCAATGGTGGGATGGTGGGGGAGGGAGGAAAAAAAGAGGAGCTGACACCAGGGCTCAAGCAGAAAGAAAATATTTTTAAATGATGATGGCAACATATGCACAAATATGTTTGATACAATTGATGTATGGATTGTTAAAATAGCTGTAAGAACCCCCAATAAAATGATTTATTAATAATAAAAAAGAAATAATACAAAGAGGTCCCATTAACCATTAATTCAGTTTCCCACAATGATAACTATGTTTAGTTCCATATGATTTACTGCATGTGTAGGTTCTATATCCACAACCACAGTCAAGCTATACAACAGGTTCGTCACCATAAGATATTTCACTTTGCCCTTTTATAAATTGCATCAACCAATCCTCCAAAACCCACTGCCACTGAGTGACGCCAACTCATAGCAACCCTATAGGACAGGGTAGAACTGGTCCTGTGAGTTTTCAAGTGTTACTGGAGTGGAGAGTTCAACCTTTCTTCCGCAGAGGGAGTGGCTGGTGGTTTCCAACTGCAGACTAATGTGTAATCACTACGCCAGTGCGGTCACTGGCATCTGCTTATGACAGTAAGAGTAAGTAAATCAATACTTATACCCCAACCCTAAGTCCTGATAATGACTAAAGGGTTCCCAATTACGTGATTCTGTCATTTCAATTTTTATGTAAGTGAAAGCATACAGTATATATGCATGTATATACATTTTTAGATTTTCTATTTGTAATGTGTTTTTTGTTTGTTTATAGTTTCTCATGAAACCCTTTTTATTATGACAACTTTAAAATCTCTTTCTTCTTTCTTTTCCCTTGGATATTTGTCCTTTATGTCTCTGCTGTCCTTTCTTCTTTTCCTTCTCTTCCACATTTTTTTCTTTCCTCCTATTTTTTCTTTGTTTTTCCTACTTCTTTGTTTGCTTATTTGCAAACATCAGCCTCCCAACCATGAGACCAGAAGAACTAGATGGGTCTGGATCCTATTAGCAATTTCTCTGAGAGGAATCACAGTAGAAGATCCTGGATATAGCAGGAGAAAAACATGGAACGAAACTCAAAATTATAAAAATCCTGGTAAGACAGAGACGGGCTGGTGAAACTCCTTAAACTATCGACCTTAATCATTCTTCAGTTCTGATACTGAATTCACCACCACCACCACCCCATGGTTCAAACTTCATCCAAATAATAGCCAGGTCTATATGGGAAATGATAATATTACCAAGTTACTCCCACCTCAGAAAGGCATTCAAGATCAGAAGGACAGCATTTACCCAAAGACAGTTAAGAAGGGTTAGGAATAAAGGAGAAGTAGAAACAGGAAACAGGGAGAATGTGGTAAGTGATGTTACATTGACAGCATTGCAATCAAGAAGATGAAACAAAATGTGCAAGAATTGTTTAATGTAAAAGTGATTATCACTCTGCAAAACGTCACCCTACTCACAATAAGTTTGATTTAAGAAGTTTGTTGAATATGAAGATAAAATGATAGAGTAATAATACTGGCTCAACTGACACGTCACTTATATTTCTAGGAGTACCTGGGTGGTACAAATGTTAATGTGCTCCACTGCTAGGTGAAAGTTTGGTGGTTCTAATTCATCCATTGGCACCTGGCAACAGGCCTGGTGACTTTTGGAAAACTCACTCACTTGAAAACCCAATTTTACTCTGCACACAAATTTGCTTTGTGTCAGGAACCACTTGATGGTAACTAACAACAATTGTCATCTCTATAAAGAAAATTGTTCGTATTAGGGTTTATCTGCAAGCTATTATGTCATTGGGGATCACCCTCTTGAAGCTGTGCTTTATGTCTTTCTGTTTTACAATAAATGAAAGCCAGGATTGATGAATCTATGGGGACAACAAGTAGAATAGGTATTTCATGGGGTGGATGGTGGTGGTGGTGGTGGTTGTGGTGGCAGTGGAGCGGGGGTGGTGATAAAAGGGAGATGATATCAAGGAGTCCAGGAAGGAAAAGAATGTTTAAAAAATGATTGTGATAGCAATTGTACAATATTGCTTGCAGTTATTGAACTACTGAATGATATGTATTAACTCCTAATTAATAATAAATTAAAATTAAATAAAATTTAAAATGGGAAAGCTATTGGGAGGCTTAACATGTCAACATTGTTTAATATAAAAATAATGATCTGAAATGTAAACTTGCATCTAATTTACAATAAAAATTTTTTTAAATAACAAAAAAGGAAAACCCTTTCTTTTATTCTGCCAGGCAAGTATAGTTAAGGATTAGGACCTACTTGGTGTGTCATGAAAATGGGTATATAAATAATATTTCTGTTGTCTTTTTAATTAATACAAATAAATTTGTTATTGCTATTTGTTATCAAGTCAGCTGCTTACTCATGCTAACCCCATGCTCAGTTTGGGCAAGTGTGGTTCATAGGATCAGTTTTTGGAAATAGATTACCAGGCATTTCTATCTAGTTTATATTAGTCTGGAAGTTTCACTGAACCTGGATCAGCATTATAGCAGCAGGCAAACTTCCACTGACAGATAGATGGTATCTTCACATGAAATACATTGAATCTCAGTCTACAGCATAGCAGGGAATAATTCTACCACTAAATCACCAATTTCTAAGAAATAAATACTATAAATGTTCCCATTTGATAGAGGAAGTTTGCTACTGGAAGCTTAGATAGATTAAACAACTTGCCCAGTGGCACACAGTAAAGAAAGAAAGGGGTAGAAATAGCATTTGAACATTGATCTTTTAACCCAGATATAAAGCCAAACCTGTCCGTACAGTTCAATAATCCAGCCTCTGCAGATCTTCTCAGCTGTTTCTCTCCTCACCCCTTTTTATGTGTAGTAATTGAATCTCACTTCCTCTTGTCCTTTGTTTCCAAGGCAACCGCCACTTTTATACCCTACTGTTTCTATCATACAGAGTTTTGGTGGTAAAGTGGTTAAGCACTGGGCTGTAAACCAATAGGTCAACAGCTCAAACCCACTAGCTGCTCCCCAGAGAAATATGTGGCAATGTGCTTCTGTATAGATTTCAGCCTTGGAAACTCATTATATTTTTTGTTTGTTTGTTTGTGCCTCACCTCCATGCCTTTTCCTTTCCTACTGGCCTCAGCTTGGAAACCTGCCTAAATCCCCATGGTCTTGGTATCTGTAATCTGCAATTAATTGTTTTATGTGCAAAGACTTAGAGTTAGAAACCAAATGGGAAGAACACATAGACATATCTTAAATGGAAAGAACTCAAGAAAAAAATTTAAGCCCTGAATTGAAATATTTAAATATTCTATAGGCAAAATATTGAAAGAATACACAGAGTGTACCAAAAAGAACTAGTTAACATTTCAGGAGGTAGCATATGAGCAACAACCAATGGTACTGAAGGAAGAGGTTGAAGCTGCATTGAAAGCATGAGCCAAAAACAAGACTCAAGGAATTGATGGAATACCAATTGAAATGTTTCAAGAAGCTGATGAAGCACTGGAAGCACTTACTTGTCTATGCCAGAAAATTTGGAAGACAGCTACTTGGCCAATTGACTGGAAGAGATTTGAACCCATCCCAAAGAAAGGTGACTCAACAGAATACTCAACTCAACATTATTGATATCAAATGCAAGAAAATTTTGCTGAAGATCATACAAAAATGGTTCAGCAGTACATTGACAGGGTGCTGCCAGTGGTTCCGGCTGGATTCAGAAGAGGTCTCTCCCTGAGCAGAGGAAACAAGCGTGACCAAAATCAAAAGACACATGGAAATAATTTGTTCAATGGACTAATAGGCCATGGCAACATCAGTCTATACAACCCTGAGACCAGAATGACTAGATTGTGCCCAGATACCACTAACAACTACCCTGAAAGGGACCCCATTAAAAGTTCCTTGATAGAGTAGAATGCACCTAAGATGACACAGAACTCAAAATCATAAAAGAAACTACATCCAGGACTGTATTAAAATAATCAATTATTTAAGATCAAAGGGACAGCTTTTACCTATGGACAGAATTAAGATTGAGGGAAGGAGGAGGAATGAAACAGGAAACACAAGGAGGAAGTGGGACAAGTGATGGTACATTGAGGGGATTGGAATGGATGAATTGCTGAACATAAAACTAGGATCCACTCTGTGGATCTTCACTCAATTCACAATACATTTTTTAGTAGTTTGTAGAGAAATGAAAATTAAAGATAATGGAATTTCCCAAGAACCTTTTGAAGACTCCTTGTGTGTGTATCAATATATACTTATACATATATATCACATTAAAATGAGTATAAAACAATTAAAATTTTTAAATGATCATCTATTTACAGCCTAAGTTATCTGCATCCTTCCAGTGGTACACACGCCAAGCTAAAGGAAAGAATAACCTAAGGCCACTGGTGCTGCTGCTGCATGAAATTTGGTCCTGGTGGAGAAACAGAAAAAAGTGCATGGCAGCATTTTTTGATAATTATCACTAGATTGCGAATCAGCCAAATCTGAGACTCTAATGACTGAGGAAAATAGTCCCAGTTAAGGGCTTGATAAGCTAATGCTTTACTAGTCCCTGCTATATGGCATCCCAGCGTTGACCCTATGAAGCTTACACAGCATAAAGACAGCTAAAGCCAGAACTGACCCCAATTCCTTTAAAAAAATTAGATTCTAACCCCATATCTGAAGATCAAGGCTTTCTTGGGTGGCACACCTATTGTGTAGTACTGGATGTGAAGCAATACAGCCTGGTGCTGATTTTTTTTTCTTTTTTCCCCCCAAACCTTTTTTATTAAGAGCTAATCCAGACATCATACCACTACATAGTTCAATCACATCAAACAGTATTTACAATTACTATCAAAATTAGCTTCAAAATACTTTCTTCCAACGTCTCCCTTCACCCATTTTTCTGTTGTCCATCCCCCAGGGAGGAGGTTATATGTAGATCCTTATAATTGGTTCCCCCTTTCTACCCCACCTTCCCTCCACCAATTCTTAAATGCTTCCTCCCCCAACTATCATGATCCTAATTCTACCTTACAAATCTGGCTAGACCAGCGGATGTACACTGGTACAGATAGGAACCGGAAACACAGGGAATCCCGGACAGATGATCCCTTCAGGACCAGTGGTGAGAATGGCGACACCCTGTGTTTTATACACCAAAATCAAAAAACAAACTGAGAAAAATACATAGCAAAGCTTCACACACGGAAACTATTAAAAACCAGATCAAGCCTAAAATGTGTCAGAGGGGAGATCAAGTGACAAGGTTTTAACTGTTCAAGTCAGATTTATCATTTCAGTCTATTATAGTCATCTCTACAATCCTCTCCGTGTGATGGCCAGTTATTCTCATCCCTCGATTATGGTTAGAGGTTAATCACCAAAGACTTATTCCCTGTGTAGATCCTGAAAATGTATTTTTAGTTTCTACGGTCATACATAGGTGTTTCTGGTGCTGATTCTTAACGGGGTGACTTGGAACAAATTTTATGAGGATAAGTTTTCTCATTTGTAAAATTTAAGATAATTTGATAGCTAATGCAGTAATTCTTAACTCTGGTTATACATTATAATTATCTGGGGGGAATTTAAAAATATATTATTTGCCAGAGATTCTGATATAGTTTTTGCAGTGGCACTTGGGCACATTAATTTTAGCTACTCTAAGACTAAGAACTATGGAGTTCATTGGAGAATTAAACATATGTATAAAGCATCTGGTATACAATAAATACCTGAAATATGTTAGATACTATTATTATTATTATACTTATAATTGGTTATCTTTTCTAATTTCCTTCTGACAATGTATCTACAACCTGTCTTCTCTAAGCAAACCCACACAAAGCCCCAAAGGCTTGGCCAATTTTCGGAATCATCTGCTGCTTAATGACATTGAACATTATCTTTTGCCCTACTGTAAGAACCATGGCATGGGGACCATACGTATTCCACACAGTCTGATCGAAACCACTCTGACAGCTGATATTGCCAGGTTTGCAGATGATTGGGAGTAAGCTCCCATGCCTGCCCCTCTATGGAATCTGAGATGCAGCAGGTGACCATGGCAATCATATGCTGTCTTTTTCTCTCTCCTCTGATCCAGGGACATCAGGTTACAAAAGAACACACTGTTCTTTTCTCTTAGTAATGGAGTGGGGGTGGCGGGAGGAGAAGAGACCAGCTGTGTGCCTATGAGTTAGTTGCCTATGAGCTGCAAATGAACCTCAAGTAAGTTGGTTGTTATGGAGACCATTTTGTCTCTTTGTTCATGTCATAAAAGCTAGTTTTGAATTTAGGAAGGCTGCTAATGTGGCGAGTTGCTAATGATCACCCTAACAACAGTAGTTAAATGTAATGCACTATGCTAAAGCACTTACACACAACACACACATTAATATCTATATATATCTCAATATTTATAGATGATCTTTATTTCTAAAATAATTTGGGGAGATAAAGTCTGTATTCTTTTTCCAGATAAGAAAACTGAAAGGCTAGACATAACTTATTTTAAGGTAACTGGCAAAGGAGTCTCAGACTATTCCTTGAGCCAAATCATTAGTCTTAGTTCTAAAGGTGAAAGAGACTGAAAATAACCCAATCCAACCTCCTTATGTTATATCAATGGAGGAAAAAGAAGTACAGGTAGAGAATGGGACATTTTCCTGAGCCTTTAGCTTCTTTTAAGATAATGAATTTAACAAATGATTAACTTGATTGAGCACCTCTATTATCAAAGGAGCACTGATAGTGCAATGATTGGGTACTTGACTGTTAACCACAAGGCCATAGGTTCCAAGCCATCAGATGGCCCACAGAAGGGTAGTAATTGCCTTTGGTAAAGATTACAGACTTGTAAACCCTACAGGGCAGTTCTAGTCTGTCCTTTAGGGTGATAATAAGAATGGATTCAACAGCAACTGTTATCAGGATCTTCCTAATGCTATAGTACAGCGGTTCTCAACCTGTGGGTCCCAACTCCTTTGGGGGTTGAGCGATCCTTTCACAAGGGTCGTCCAATTCATAACACTAGCAAAATTACAATTATGAAGTAGCAACGAAAATAATTTTATGGTTGAGGGTCACCACAACATGAGGAACTGTATTAAAATGTGGTGGCATTAGGAAGGTTGTGAATCCCTACTATAGTATTATGCTAACAAAGAAACAAACAAAAATTCTTTCCCAAACAAAGATTATATTTAGGGAGAAAGACAGACTATAAATTCATTAATGAAATGTATATAGTAGATTAGAAACTGATAAGTATTATAAGAAAGCTATATATTGCAGGGAAGAGGACTAGATAGGTAGCTGAAATTTTAAATAACATTGTTAGGTAAGGTTTCACTGAAAAGGGATATTAACTGAATTAGTATCTGAAAAAGGTAAGGACATAAACTATTTTAGCATTTTGGAATTCTTTTCTGAGCAAAAAGAACAACTAGTGCAAAGCCCCAATGGCACAGACATGTCTGGAAGTTACAAGGACAAGCAAGATGGCCAATGTTGCTGAGCGTGAGCTTGAGGGAAAGAATCGGACACAATACTGTGGAGTTGATGGAGGATTAGATCATGTCGTGATTTGTACACCATTATAAAACTTTGACTTACTATGAACGCACTGTGAAGCTACTGGAAGATTTGGAGCTGACAAGTGATATGATCTGACTTGAGTATTTAAAGGATACTTGAGAATTCTTCTGGTGAGAGGGAAACAGTCTCTAGAGGGGCAAGGGTGGAAACAGAGGAACAAGTAAGATGGCTATAAGGAGTGAATGATGTTTTATAACAGGGTTCTAGCAATGAAAAGAGTGATGAAGTGGCTGGATTCTGATAGATTTTGAAGGTCTAGCAAGTCATGGTGACATTATACCACCAGCTGTTCTGCTGGAAAAAGTTAAAGCTTTCTACTTCCATAAAGATTTCCTGTCTCAGAAACTCACAGAAGCAGATCCATTCTGTTCTATAAGTTTGCTATGAGTCAGAATGGACTCAATGGCAGTGAATTGATTAGATTTGGATCAAATTGTGAGGGAAGAACAGTTGGGATGTGTGAGAATCAGAAGACACAAGAATGTTTGGCTCAGCTCTATCACACTTGATGTTAGGACTAAGCATTGCTTCAACCAAGCAACTGCATTAATTTTCACCCTGCTTACCAATCCCACTTTAATACAACTCTGAAAAAAACATTTAGCATATTGGCTATGTGCTTTGGGGAACCTACTATTATCTTCTAGGGGATTATCAGAACGAGTTCAAACCAGCAGTCATTGAGCCACTGCAGTGAAGACGAGGCTAACTTGGGTTGATGTGTCCTATCCCAGTGTTGACTACCTTCCCTGGGACCACTTCACGAAAATAGAATATTCAGAAATTTGAGACCACATGTGGCTATTTGCCTGCTACCTGAAGCAGTGGTTTCCCTGGAACCTCCTCTTAAGTCAGCAAAAGCCTAATTGACTTTTTGCAAACAGAATTTCAGGTGAAGAACTATTTCCCTCCCTCTTTCTTTAAGTCACCTTTAAAGTCCTGAGGCAGCCAGAAAGACATCTGGAACGTAGAAAAGAGAAAACTCTTGGATTTTCTATTTCAGGTTATACCTAGATATTAAATTTTTTCAGACATGTGAAAAGTGAAAGTTTTATAGTTCAAGATTCTTGAGAAGAGCAGCTAATCCAATCATGATTTCATTCATGTGCTTCTAGCAACTGAATTTCCAGGAAGATATTAGGCAGATTAAGAATTTTCTTAGCAGATGCAAATAATAAAAGGGAAAGGCATAGCACCTCATTAGAGAGGAAAGAGGGTGTCAAAGGAACTGTTCCCATAGTTATTCACTGCTGTCTGTGTGTAACTGAACTGGCACAAATAAAAGGGACTGGGGGACATCACAAGCTTACTAATTATATAGAAAGAAGATGAGCTGTAGCTGTACCCATATTCATGCCATCACTCAAACGGCTTTCTACTCCTTTGTAGATGGTCAGTATCCCTAAACCAAGCCAGTCTTTAGCCATACTTGTCAACTGAAATACACTGACAACCCAAGACTATGAAGTATCTAGTAGTCTTAGCCACAAACCATGAGAAATAGAAATGATCAAAATGAGTAATGTGATTTAACCAAGAATCCCACTTAAATGGGCCTTTTATGATTCACTCATTAGCAATACCAAAATAATTCTTATGAAGGCTATCCTGAGAACTAGAGATGTCATAAAGTAATATAGTTATGGTTTTCATATATGGCAACCTGCTCTGTACTGGATACTTTATACACATTTGTCTATTTAATCCTAACAGCAACCCTGCAAAACATACATTGACATCCACATTTGACAAATAAGGAAGTGGAAGCCAACACTAAATTGGTCCCATGTCCCATAACTAAGGAATGACAGATTTAACATTCAAAGCTGTGTCTGCCGTGCTTGTTCAATAACATTTTCTTTGAATTCAGCTTGGAATTCAAGACCTTTGTAATGGGTCCCTTCCCTACACTCCTGTCCAATGATTACAATTTTAATTCTCAAATCAGGCTTCTTTCTGAAACACCGTGATGAAAAACACCTTGCAGACTCCAGATGGTAGGTGGGGTGGTAGTAAGGAATGTGTGCTTAGAGCCATACTCTCTGGTTCTATGGTACCCCTTCTGATTCTTACGAGTGGTGTGACTGCAGTTTCTGCATCTGTAAAAATGGCATCATGGTAGTACATACCTCATAAGGTTGTTGTGTTAGTCTGGGTACTTCAGAGAAACAAATCCA
The DNA here is from genome assembly GCF_000313985.2 of Echinops telfairi. Taxonomy (NCBI): domain Eukaryota; kingdom Metazoa; phylum Chordata; class Mammalia; order Afrosoricida; family Tenrecidae; genus Echinops; species Echinops telfairi. Next base: position 3,191,732 of record NW_022103916.1, read on the forward strand.
CAGGAACTCGTGTAAGAGAGAGTTTTATGTAAAGATTAAGTGTGCATCAAGAAAACATCCCAACCCAGTGCTGCCCAAGTCCACAAGTCCAACATTAACCCATTAGCCCATATGTCCAACACCAATCCACAAAGTCTTCCTCCATCTCACAAAACAGACACAATGATGCCAACTGCAGGAGGAAAGCCAAGTCAGTGAGTGTG
>NW_022103916.1:3193106-3204829 GCF_000313985.2 Echinops telfairi
TTTTTTTTGTGATGGCTGATTTCAGAGGACAGTGTGCCACTGTGGAATTTTGTTTCCTACTCCAGAAAAATGCTGCTGAAACTGTTGTGATATTGATGTGAAGCTTACAAGGACTGTGCAATGGGAAAAACTCAGGTGTATGAGTGGTTTCTCGTTTCAAAAAAGGTGAAATGTCAAATGACAATAAACCACATTCTGGATGTCCATTAACTTCCCAATTGGATGAAAATATTTACAAAACTCATGCACTTGTGCTTGAAGACTGACGATGGACCATTGAAGAGATAGGGAAGTTATCTGAACTGTCTTGGAACTCAGTTCAGTGAATTTTAATGGAAGATTTTGGAGTGAGAAGGGTCACTGCAAAATTTGTACTTCAGGTTCTGACTGACCAGGAAAAAGAGTGTTGGGTGGAAACATGTCGTGCTTTGAAAGAACAGCTCTAAAGCAACCCAGAATGTTTTTTCCAAAGTCATTACTTATGACAAGACATGGTGCTATTCTTATTACATCGAAACCAAGCATCCATCAAGCCAGTGGAAGTCACCATCGTCACCTCATCCAAAAAAAGCTCGTCAAGTAAAATCAAAGATCAAGAAGATACTCATTTGTTTTTTTGATGTGAGGGGGATAGTGTATTTGAAGTTCATTCCACCAGGTCAGACTGTTAATGAAGCTTTCTACTTAGAGGTTCTCTGAAATGATTGTGTAGCAGTGGCCAACAAAAAGTTTGATTTGTGGCAAACGGGACTGGTTTTGCCACCATGAAAATTCACCTGTTCACGCAGCCATCTCCATGTGCCAGTTTTGGGCAAAAACCAGCATGTCTCTCTTGCCTGACACACCTTACTCACCTGACCTTCCTCTGTGCAACTTCTTTTTGTTTCTGCGAATGCAGAGGGACATGAAAGGACAGCGATTTGACGAAGTAGAAGTGAAGAAAAAAACGAGGGAGGTGCTGTCAGTCATCCAAACAGATGAGTTTGAAAAATGTTTCCAAGAATGGAATCACAGATTTGACAATGTATTAAGTGTAATGGAGAGTACTTTGAAGGTGATAGGGGTGTTTTGTAAAATAAATAAATACATAGCTTTGAAAAAGATTTCCAAGTTTTGTTTGGGGGTTTGTTTGTTTCTTTTGGCATCCCTTCATATATTCTAGACTCAGGAAAAATAAAAAAGATGCAAAGAGTACACAGAATCACCATACAAAAAAAGGTTTCAAGAGGTATCATATGATCAAGAAATAATGGTATTAGAAGAAGAAATCCAAGCTGCACTAATGCACTAGTGTAAAATCAGGCTCGACCTGCATTCAAAAGTGGCCTCGGACTGCCCGTGTCCTGGTCATCAACGATGCAGGGAGAGCGATTGCGGACAGCCGTTTCCCGTGTTTGGAGGGTTCAGCGTACCTGTCCCTGCAAATGCCGGTGCTTTCACACAGTTCTACTTCTCTCCTGCCAACCCCGCCCGGCCCGGGGCATCGCAGGCCACTGGGAGCCGAGAAGAATTCTGTGGTGACAGCGGAAGCCTTTCCAAGTGAGAAAGCTTCTTGGAGCACCGCTCCCTGAGCAGTGGATCATTGAAGCAGACCCACCAAGACAGAAATATGGACAACGAACGCTCTCCGGGTTATTTGGAGTTGATCTCCGGCACTGGAACAAGCAAGCGTGGAGAGTGGGATTGTTGCCACCGTGCAGCATCACAAGTCCCTTACCCGTCACCTCAGCCCAACATGGGACACCTGTTCACTCTGCAGGAGAGGGGCGAGAGGAAGGCCTGAGAGCCCAGAATTGGCGCGTCTTCAGTGGCCCTTTCAAAGCAGGGTCACAGACCCCTGCCCTGGGAAATGGAGGCTGGGGAGTCCTGCCAGTGGCCAACCGTATCATCTCCCTACTTAGACTTGCATCACTTTTTTTGTTTGGTATGTGATCAAATGTAAAATAAACGTTACCAGTTTCAAAAAAAAAAAGAAAGAAAAAGCAGGCTCTATGAATGAATGAATATTAATAGACATGTTTCAACAAACTGAGGCAGCACTGGAAACACTCTATGCCAAGAAATTTGGATGACAGCTACCTGGACAAGTGACAATGAAAACAAAGAGGACTTGAAGCACTTACTAATGAAGATCAAAACTATAGTCTTCAATATAAAGATAACATATAAAGATAACAAAAATCCTCACAGCTAGATAAATAGACTACATCATGATAAATAGAGAAAAGAGCAAAATTGTCAAGGATCTCAATTTGCTTGGATCCACAATCAATGTCCATGGAAGCAGCAGTCAGGAAATCGAATGAAATATTGCATTGGGCAAATCAGCTGCAAAAAATCTCATTAAAGTGTTAAAGAGAAAAGATGCCACTTTGGGGACCAAGGTGTGCTTCTACCAAGCCATACATTTTCAGTTGCCTCACATGTATGTGAAAGCTAAACAATGAATAGAAGATTGCAGTAGAATTCATGCCTTTGAAATATGATTTTGGTAAAGAATAATGAAAGTACCATTGACTACCAGAAGACCAAAAATATCTGTCTCAGAATAAGTATTGCCAGAATGCTTTAGTATTAAATATTTTGAGACTTCATGTCACTTACTTTGAACATGTTCTTAGGGGAGATCAGTCCCAGGAAAAAGACATCATATTTGGTAAAGTAGAGGGTCGGTGAAAAAGAGAAAAACTCCCAAAGAGATGATTGGCACAGCAGCTGCAACAATGGGCTCACACATAACAATTGTAAGGATAGTTAAAAACCAGGTATGTTTTGTTCTGTTATATATATACATGGTTGCTATGAGTCAGAGCCAACTCAACAACATCTAACAACATTTCTCTGCACATTTTAAGCAAAGTTATATTCAGTGTTCATGTGTTTACTTTTCCCCCCTTGATCTTTCTATTATTTATTTTTAATTTTGTAGGACTTTGGTTCAAGAAGAATCATTGTATAATTCCAATGCTTTTAAATTGAGCTTTGCTTTGTATTCAAGCTATTATTTATTCTAGAGAATGAATTGTGTGCACTGGGAATGAGTATATATTGTGTTTTTGTTGAGTGGATATTTTTATGAGGTCCAGAGGCTGATTGTGTTGTTACATATTCTGTATCTTTGTTGAGTTCCTTCCTAATTCCTCTGTCCTACATCAAATGTGGTGAGTATCCTACAATTATTGTGGAGTTGCCTATTTCTCTTTTCAGTTCTGTTAAAGTGTGATTTATATATTTTGGGACTCTTCCCTTGAGTTTTTAGATACTAATTATGGTTGTGTCCTCTTACTGGATGGACACTTCAATCATTGTATAATGAATTATCTTTCCTGTCTTTTATACTGATTTTTGCCTTGAAGTTTATTTTATCAGAAATTAATATAATTCCTGATCTTTTGTTGTTCTGCCAATCTCTTATTCTTCATAGTGCATTTCAGTGTAAGTATTGTAGTTATCAATTTACTGCTGCCTATTTTGTGTTTATTATATTGTTGAGTAATATTCCTTGTTCTGTATATATTTTTTCTGCTCTGAGTTAATTTTATTATCAGATATCCGTTTTGTTTTATCAATTTCTATTGACTTTGCATTTACTAAATCCCATTATTTCTTATTTCATTAGTAATTTGCTTTGTGATTATCCTGCAAATTTTATCTTTCTAAGTTTATAATAGTCTGGTCTATTTTTTGGTATTATCCTGAGTTGCTCTCTATTTGGAAATACTGAAATTATCCTATTTATCCTCATGTTTTATTTTGAGGTTGCTGTAATTTAGATTGGTGTCTCTGGTTCTCTGTTTTCTGTTTTGAAAGTTTATTATATTTTAGACAAGTTTTTCCTATGTTGCTTTCCAGATAACTGTTGTCTTGTGTCCTAATCTCAGGTTGCTATCTGATGTTGTTGTTTCTCTTTACTATTGACTGCATTTAGAATTTCTTGTAACACTTATGTGGTTTTACAATTCTCTTAATTCCTGCTTTCTGGAAATGTCCTGATTTTACATTAATATTTAAGGGAAAATTTTACTGCTTCTTGGTTGGATCACATTTTTCTTTATACATGCCATGCCATTCACTGCCTTCTTTCTTGCATGATTTCTGCTGAAAAATCATAACTTAGTCTTATTGAGTCCCCTTTGCAGATAATATTTATTTTTTCCTGAACTGCTTTCAAAGTTCTTTTTTTTTGGTCTTTGGTTTTGGGAAGTTTGATTATGATATGTTCTGCTGACTCTCTTTTGGCTTATTTTCCCATATGAGTATTGTTAAATTTCTTAAATTTATATCTGTTTGGATTTTACATTATCAGAGAAATTTTCTGCTAGCTTATCTTCAACAATTCTGTGTGTTTTTAAACATTTGTTTGAGTCAGTCCACCTATCCTAAATTCTGATCACACATAAATCTTTTCCTCTTTCATGCCTTACATAATTATTGGGCTTTCTTCAGTATTTCTTTTTCTGATTTTTCCTCATACAAATTGGTGTTCAGGATGTATCTTCAAAAGTGCTGATCCTTTTTTATATTGATTCACCAATAGGTTTTTTTGTCTTTGTATGTGGCATCCATCTCAGAATCTTTTGTGCTATTCTGATGGATTTCTAATTGTATTTTTGTATAGTTTCTATTTGCCTATTTTGGTCTTACATTTCCCCCCAAATTGTTCTAGGGCATTGTCTGCATTTCAATTAATTTTGTTTGTGATTTCTTTAATCTCTTGGGATGGTCTTCATGCAAATCTTTTGGTTTTGTTACCTGTTCTTCTACAGGCAGATTCCCTACTTCTTTATTTTGACCCCTTGCTTGCACCATCTCATCCTGTTTATTTATTTGATTTTAAGTTGTCTATTGTCTCTGAGACATTTTTTGGAGTTTTTGCAATTATTTGTTGATTATATGTAGATTTGTTTATTCCTAGTTTTCATGGATGGAGATGTGACCAGAAGTCTAGTACTTAGTATACAGTAGGTACTCTGTAAATGTTTATTTAATACATGAATAATAGGTACATTATGAGTTTCTGTTATGTAAAGGATATTCTATGATTGCTAATTTTTACACCTGTTAGTGGAGACCACAACAGTATTATTACTATTATTATCCCCACTTATAAATAAGGAAGCTGAAGCATAGAGAAGTTAATCCCTTTGCCTACGGTCACACAGTTAGTGTAAATCAGATTAAAACCCAATTCTTAAGAACTCAGAAACCTCCAGTTTGAAAACTGTTGGAAGAAACCTCTGGTAGGGAGTATGGAAATGTACATAAATAAAGTTGTAGAACTGTGAATACAGAAGATCTATCTGGGAAACAGTAAATAGTTCAACTGGCTTGAGAAACTGACACAGTACCTAGAGAGCTGAGAACCCATGACCTGAAATGTCCAGTTGAGAAACATAGACTTTTTCAGTAGACAAATATGGAAGTGATACAATAAATGTATCTTTTTGAGAATATTAATCTAGCATTACTTTGCAAGATAGATTGGAGGGCAAGAGAATGAAGGCTAGAAATCGAGTCAAGGTCTTGATGCTGCTAAATAATCTTGTTCCTGAGTACCTCCCTCTTTCTTTCATCTCAGCAGATTTCAAAGTTTTTAACACACTTCTTTAGCCCTTTCCCCACCCCCATTGTTTGTGCTTTCAGCAGTTCACCATTATCAAGAGAACATTCCTCTACTATCAAATTCATCTCCAGGTTTCCCCTATGCTGTTATTCTTAATAATAGTAGATAGCAGATTGAGCACTTACGGTCTCATGTAATCCTTACAACGAGTGTAAGAAATGGTTGGTTATCCTGTTTTTAACTAAGAAAATTGGGGCTTGGAGTGATTAAGTATTTGCCAAGTTCACCCAGTAACCAAGTGACAGAACTAGGATTTGAATCTAGAGATATCAGCTTCCATAATTATCTTCAAATCTATTACAATCTAGGAGTGAAAGATATCTACACCTCTCTTTTCTTAGGTTTCATTCCATTCATCTCCTCCTACCCTCTTGGAGACCCTTTCCTTCAACTATACAAACTTTTTCCTCTCGGTGAATACATATGTTAAAACTTCTTCTATAAAAGCAATGTCAAACCAATAAAAGAGTCATGTTTATCATCTTTTTCTCTATGAACATCATTCTAATTCTTGCTCTTTATATTCAAGTGTCTGCAAATAGTCGTCTGAACTGTCTCTACTCCTTCACTTCCCAGATTGAAATCTGGTTTCAGGTTTCTACCATTACATGATATGATATAACTTTTTCTAGCATCATCAAATTGAGAAACCCTATTTTAGTCTGCATATTACTTCATCTCACTCTGCCAAGATTCTCACTCTTGTCAGTCTTCCACTGTGTCTTCTAGTCTCAGCTTCTACTTTCCTTCAGAATCTCAGAATCTCTTATCTGTATAAATAATGTCATTCATACACACTGTTGGCTGTAAGAATGAATTCTACAAAGGGTGAATCTAGTTGTTATGTATGGTTGAAAATTCTTCTATTTAAATACAGAAATACATAGTATATTGTACATGACTCTCACAGGATGTTGGCCCTTGCTTAGACTTCCCACCTCCTCTTTCCACTCTGCCTTCTTTATACTCAAGGTTCCAGTCATATTGGGTATCTTGTTTTCTTTACATGTGCATTGAGATTCAGAAAACTTCAACTGACAATACATAAAACAGGATTTATCTTTAAATTATTATGATAATAAGAAATAACAAACAAACCATTGTGTTTTTTAAAAAACTTCTAAGCTTTGCAGCAATAACCAAAATAGATCTTTACACCCAGGAAAGCCAATAATAAGGCAATGTATTAAACTGAAGCTACATGGATTATTTTCATTTTCTTTCATTTTTAGGGGACATTTTCCAACTTTTGAAAATAGTCATCAAAAGTTTCCATTATAATTAGAAAAAAAATTAAAACATTTCGTGAGGGTTATCAAAATTGGAAGGGGGAGTGTGCATGGGGAATAGCTAATTAAAGAAGAGATATGTACTAATTTGAATGAAGGGAAAAGTAATATAAAATATGCAACAGTACTAAAGCAAAGGAAGACACTGGGAGGCACACTAGGAATAAATACAGTGGAGGTAAACACTATTACATAAACAGTCCCGCAACAACAGTAATAACAATGATCTACAAGTGCGATAATAGATAGACAAGCAAGCTTAACTGGTGTGGGAAGACAAATGAGACTACATCCTTGAATGTACATAGGTTCAGCAGAAGTTATTCCTACATTTGTATTATATGTGCCACAAATATAATCATGCATGTAGTAGAGCAATAATGGGACAAAGTTATGAAAACTTTTTAACCGTAAACAGAAGCCTTAAGGGCTTGGGGACTTAAGACCATAATCTCAAGTGAGATCTAGATCAATTGGCATAGCATAGTCTATCCTACTTTGGTGAGTAGCACCCAAACAGTAAACAGGCGGTTAAAGTGGACAATAACGCCACAAAGGAATACACTTCTTAAAACAATTAACTCTAGGAGACCAAAAGGGAAGTATTTGTCCCAAAACACAGCTCAGAAGACAGGAAGGGTCAGGAAAACAGGGCAAATGGAAACAAAGGACACAGGGAGAATGTGAGAAAAGTGCTAGATAACTTTGGGGTTGCATGTACTATAACTGACATTATAAATCCTCAAGAAATATTCATTACTTTCCCATTCTTTTTAGAGAAAAATTAGGGAATTCTAGGAATGTGGTGATGTAAACAAAACAACCTTCCAACCCTCCCCAACAAATACAATAAAGAAACTGCAATACTGAGAGTTGAACAAAAGATCTTTTTTTATTGACTAGCTAGAAGATCTGTAAGAAATAATTCTGACTATAAATGGAAACCACCATCCATTCATCAATTTATTCAAAACATATCTACTGCGCTTACACTCAATATTGTAATCTATTTCAAGTGCTGAGGACATAGTAGTGATAAAAATAATCCCTGTTTTCAGAGTCAACACTTTAGAAACTAAATTTATAATGGCAGTAATTGTTTTCAATAATTGTAAGCAGGAGGGTTTCCCCCTTGTGACGATGCTTATAACCTCACTTGTACAAGCTATTTCTAAATCTTGAAGGGCTGATTTAAATTCCCTTATGAGGATCTCTATATTAATAGCATGTAGTCACCTCACCACACCCTAATATCCTCTTCGTTTTATTTTGGTTCCTGCCTAGACATCTTTTATCTTCCTGAGGCTGATCCTTGGGGATCAGGATGTATTAAGAAATGAATATTGAATCCATCCTATGCAACAGTTTATTTAACTTGTGTTAAAAATCAGTGAGATCCGATGTGGAAAATCCACTGGGTGAACTGCACTCTACCTTAGACACACTTGTAACCTGAAGACTTAAGATGGAAAATTCATGGTGTTTGAGGAAGCAGAATACAGCTGTACCAAGATTGTTGAAATGCTGGTAGGCGGGCAAGCATGGTTCTGCTATGTCAATAACCTATATACAGTATTAAGGTATATATTATTCCAGCTAACCTGTGACTGACATTCTCAGTGAAAATCATTGTACACATTTCCCTGAATAATATTGTACATTATTCCCGGAATAATAACACCCACTGCTTGTGTAAAATAGTGTTCTGCCAAAAAGGTATGATTCTGTACAAGTGAATAATTTAGGTACTGCATTATAGAGTTAGCCAACATTGGCCCAATATCACTCTCTCAACAGGACTTTACAAAATTAATACCAGAGGCTAATCAAAGACAGCATTAATGGAAGAGTGTTATGCGCCAGAAGGATGATCAATAAGACTCTTTACCATAAATTAACAAGGAGATTTTAAAAGGGAACCAAAGGCAGATTAAAAACAAAACAAATAAGAGCAAGAAAATGTAGATCCAGGAATGAACAGGTTTTGAGCTCGCATTAAACCCTAGCTCCAATTAAAGAACAATTAATTCTTACATCATATCCCTGCTCAATACTTGCCCCCAGGAAGGGAACAAAGAAGGTATGGATGCTATAGCAAAATGTGGTGAAGAAATTAGATGGTGGCCAGTTATCAGATAAAATAGTGTCTGGGGTCTTAAAGGCTTGTTTCCACACAAGCAGCCGTCTAAGTTAGGTGCCAACTAAATTCACATGGAAGAAGCACTCCAACATCAGTCACCAAAGGGTTGCAAATCATATAATCCGAAGTTGAAGGAGGGAATAGTATCAAACCCTAAATTTTGAGAATCTGGTTTGCAGAAGGTTATGGATGACAGTGAGAGACCAAGATCTATTTGTGGGATCTACCTAGAAATAAGCCTCCAGTGATCTCCCTCTACCCAGAATAGAGGGCTGGGAAGAAAGAGGTTTCTAAGCAGATTGCGTTGGAGAGATGACTGTAGGAGATCAAAAGGATAAACCTGACTTGAATGGTTAAAACCTTGCTAGTTGACCCCCCTGTGATGCATCTTAGGCCTGATCTGGTTTTCAACATTTTCTGTATTTTTGTTGTTGTTATTTGTTCATATTGCAGTTTACCTCAGATGTGTTATGTCACTGGAGTTCACCTTGAATTTTTGCTATATGTTTTTCTTCCATTTTTCAGAATATGAAAGTCAAGACTAATAAAGCGATAAGGACAGCGAATAGAATAAGTGTTTCTGGGGGTGGGTACAGTGGAGGTGGTTGAGAAGGGTGTAAAAGGGAGCTGATGTCAAGGAGTTCAGGAAGGAAATGTTTTGAAACTGATTGTGGTAGTAATTGTACCATACTCCTTGATGTGATTGAACTATGGAATGATATGATACCTGTATTAACTTATAGTACAATGGTTTAGAAAAAAAAGAATGTCTCCAGCCTCAAAAGAAGACTATGAAGCTCCTAATCACTCAGATTTGGATCATGTTAGATGGAAAATCTCAAGGATGGAAAATCCTCAAGGAGATGGATTGACACCCTGCCTGCAACAATGGGCTCGAGCATAATATTTGTGACTGGACAGTGTTTCATTCTCTATGGGCTGGAACCAATGGCACCTAGCAACAACAACAGATGGAAAATCTCATGAGTGTACAGCCAGGTAAGGGCAAGGAACTTAATTCTGACTCTGACGTATTAGCTTCTATCTTCGAAATAAACAGCTCTCTGTGTGACTGTACAGTTGAGTAAACACAGGAAGAGGTACCACACAGAGAGAAATACCACACAGAGAAGTACCACAAACAGAAATAATCTGAAATAGAATGTGAATAATTTTACATTGCAGGTTAAATAGTTTGTAACTTCTGGAATAAAGCACTGCATGCACTTGTTGCTTTTGAGAACAAAAAAAATCAAACTGAACAATTAAACAACACTAATCATAGCTGATGTTCATGAGAGTTGCATTAAAACCCATTTGCACCAGGATAACTTTTGAATAATTTTTTTCATAAAACTAAATATAATAAAGAACCTGTGCCCTTGAAACTTTCCAGAGGTTCTCTTCAGATTTTATAAAACTCTGTCTATCTCTTCATCTTCTAACTAAATCTGATTTTCTTCAAGCAATAACCTCTAATCCATTAATTGTTTCTTATTCAATTTTGTCATTTTCTTATTTTGTTTGATGAGGAGTATCACTTTCTACTTTTTGGCCATCATAGATGTCACATATTTTAATTAAATTATAGGCTAAATAGGCTTTATGGGCTAACCTTCAAATTTAACAACAATTTATAAAAGCTTTTCTGTAAGAAAATTAATTCTGTACTTTAGAAAATTGACTTACAAATGAACTTTTGTAACTCAGATTATTTGTATATTAGAGAAGACTTGCTTGTGATTGATAAATGTCAGATGAATGTTGCAAGCTACAGATATCATTATAATTCATGCAGAAAGAGACCACCTATATTAAAGATTCTTGAGAAGAATTTATAGAGAAAAAGGAGCATCCTATACAAGTGAAACAGCTGAGCTGGGGCATAAAAGCAGGAATTGTCCAAGGTATGTTTAGGAGTAGTTGCTGTATGAATGACTTAGACAGAAAGTACTGGAAGAAGGTAAATTATAGAGACGTGTGAGGATCTAAAATTTCTCAGCAACTAATACTAGGACTCCTTTAATACCTTCATTCATATCAAGCACAGAGCAATTAAATTCAGATATAAGCTATATGAGTATTTGACAGATATATGTGTATATGGAATTCATGAGCTTTCCTTCCCCAATTATGGTTAATCCTTGTGGGTGGCACTGCCATCAACTCATTTCTTCTCACAGCTAAAAGCCTGAGAAAAATTTCCCCAATATTTTTATTGAGATATAATTCACAATCATACACTTCCATAGTTCAGTCATATTTGAGAATTTTTCTGACACCTACTTCCACTTAATTTCCACATCCAAACTATCAGCAAGTTTTATGAGTTCTACTTCACCAAAATATGCTGAAATTACCCACAAATCTCTAACTCTATTGCTACCTCCATAGTCTAAGCCATCAACATCCCTCATTTTGACCACTTTAATATCTTCTGATATCCACATGTGCTCCCTATCAATCAGTCCACTCCATTCTACCATCAGAGTGACCTTTTAGGAAAGTCAATCTGATTGTGTTAAAATAGGCTTTAAATTTCTCAGTGGCTTCTCTTTGCTTTTAGAAAACAAACAAAACAAAATCTCTTAGGGCATAGGAGAGAGTTACAGAAATGAGGAATCAGCATCAGTGGTAGCCGCCGCCGAGGACTCAGCAGCCTCCCCCTCGA
>NW_022103916.1:3205688-3219485 GCF_000313985.2 Echinops telfairi
GTTGCGGGCCTTAGGAGAGCAGCCCCTTCCCTCTGGTAAGGTGATAGGGCTTCCGGCTTTGGCACCAAGGTCTTGGTTCTTTTTTACCAGACATATCCTAGCTAGGGGGTGTCCAAAGATCGCTAGAATGTGAGGCCAATCTTGGATCAGCATTAAACTTTTGACAAGGGAACAAATTTCAACGGATGTAGCTAGCTGTAGCGCTTGCAACTTCATAGCCACAGCTGTCCAATGCCATGTGAAGTAACAACTGGTCTCCCCCCCCCTCTTTCAGTTTTCATGTTATGTGATGTATTTAAACTTATTTAAATAAAAATTGTTTGCAGAAAAAAAAAAGAAGGAAGTAAAGGTTCCATAGTTGATTGTGATGAAGATTATACAACCCTTCTTGATATGACTGCACCACTGAATTGTATGATATGTTAATTATAACTCGATAAAATTAAATAAAACAATACATGTTTAAAAAAGCCTTCCATGGCTTTTCCCCTGTTGATCACCAGTTATACCTTAAATCACATTCCCTCAACTCTCTACACCCTGTCACACTAGCTTTCTTTCAGCCCATCTTTCTTCCCAGTTATCCTAGTGTTCTGTGGACTCAGAATATACTGGAATGTTCTATTAATGCTTTCTTTTATCGGACTCATTACCTTTTTAACTCATGTTCATTCTTCAGATCACCACAACATACTGAGTCACTTAAGAAGACTTTCTTGTTCTACCTGTCTCATTAGGTCCTCCACTTATTTTCTCACAGCACCTTTCAAAGTTGTACCTTTAGATTTGCTTGTATCAGACTACATTGTTGTTGTTGTTGTTGTTGTTAGGTGTCTTTTAGTCTGTTGTGGCTCATAGCGACCCTGTGTACTACAGAACAAAATACTGCCCAGTTCTGCATGGTGCTCAAAATTGTTGTTATGTTTGAGCTCAGTATCCCAGCCACTGTGTCAATCCATCTTGTTGAGGGCTTTCTACTTTTTTGATGCCTTTCCACTTAAGCAGCATGATGTCCTTCTCCAGGGACTGTTTTTTTCCTGACAGTTTGTCCAAAGTACATGAGATGAAGTCTTACCATCCTTGCTTGTAAGAAACATCTGGCTGTACTTCCTCTAAGACAGATCTGTATGTTCTTTTTGCAGTCCATGGTACTTTCAATATTCTTTAACAATACCATAGTTCAAATACATTGACTTTTTTCTTGTTCCTTGTTCAATGACCAAATTTCCTATGCATAGCTTCACAAAATAAGGGACTATGCATGCCTCTTTTGATTTCCATTGTATCTGTAATGTCTAGCACAGTAAATGACATAGAGAAGGTGCTCAAAAGAAATTTGAATCCAATTTCTTTGTTCCCTTGTGCTTGTCATACCAAACAAGGATGGTAAGACTTCCGTGTAGTCGCACTACCATGTTCCTTGGACACTGCCATGGAAAGGTTTTTACACTTACTGTTTCTTCTGCCTTCACAACTCTTCCCCCAGCTGATTCCCTCATATTACTCACGTCTCTGTTCAAACACCTCCTTTTTGAGCATATATTTGTGGAATGCTCCTCTGCACAAAGTAGGTCAATGTAGTATTAGTGATGATTATTAGCATATCCCCAGTGGAATATACACTTCACAAGAGCATGAATTTTCATCTTTCCTATTCATGCCTGTATCCCCAGGGCCTAGAAAAATACCTGAAACATAGTCAGTACTCAACAAATATGTGTTGAAAAGTGGATTAACTAAGGTACCTATCCAAAGATGTCTATATCACATAAAAGGACAATTTTCCAATTGTCCATAGAAACATGAATATCATTGGAAAATTTGTGGGAAATTTTCTGAAGCAATTTATGTGAAGAGTAAATGTTGACAGATTTGCAAATTTGGGGTCTTGGATTCTATTGATGAGGCATACATCTTGAAGTCTTTCAGTGTCTCAATTTTGAGTGTGAAGGATATCTCAGCTTCGATGTTCTCCCTACCAGGTTACCCCATATTGTCCTAAAATTGATTTCATATAGATAAGTTTGTTCTCGCCTACTTCACTAGAGTGAAAGCTCCTTAAGGCAAGGAACTATTTCTGCAGTCTCTAGAAGAGATATAAATGGTTGTCAAATGCATGGACTCAGTCCTATTTTTGAAAATCCTTCTTCTTAGGGAGAATGTCCCCCTGTCCTTTTCTTGCCTTTATTCCTTAAAATCTAGGACCCAAAAGCAGATGGGAATAAGCCGTAGCGACTGCTTCAAAAATAATTCTAGAGTGCTCCCAGAAGAATGGGAATACAGTTTTAATTTTATTGTGAAAATAAATGGGCACATTAGTACATTGAACAAACAGAATAAAGGTGCATTTATTAATATAATAATCAAACATAACTATAGCTTCTTATCAATTGACCCAAATGACAATGAATTTCATATCTAAAATAATGTGCTAAAAAAGAATGATGGAACCCACTCACAATTTTATATCAAGATTTGTAATTCACATCACTGAGACAGGGTCCTGTAGATTTTGTTTAATACGCCTAATTAGTGTCAAGGAATCTTGAAGGTGGGTCAAACATTAAAGATCAAATATCAGGGGATTTCAAGAACTTCATGAATAAAATGGAATTTTCCCATGAACTTTTAGAAGCTTTCTTGTACAAAGTAGATTGAAAGAAAGCGTCCACTCTGCTAATCTGGTCCACTTCCCTGGGGGACAGTGTAGCACAGCCCTGATACCAGGGCACCCCACAAGCCCATTATGAAGGGTAACTTTTAAAATAAAACAAATAAACAAACAACAATAACAAAATGCTCTCAATTCCAGGCTATGATCCTTTGTACAACTTTGAATTTAAGAAGCCAGAAGTATGTATTTCTGCATAACATTAGCATACCAATTCTCATCTCAAGAGCACAGCCTAGAACTTTAACATAACAATATGGAAAAAGCAAACGGGTACTGTAAGCCAACAGCCCAAACCAAAAACTAGCTCTACCAGTTTGGGGATCCACAGAGAGTCTTTAAAAGGCTGAAAATTGTGGTCAGATAGTCCAGACCAGGCTGCAGTCCTGTCCCAACCTGGTCAGTGGCAAAGCGACAGGTGCCTGCCACTTTTCAGACTCTGAGGCCCCTCATCACTGATGGTCACTGAGTTGCCACAGCACCCTGCCTACAAAGCAGTCGGATTCACCACCACAGTAGGCCACAGGTACTCTTTGAAAACAGTCACACAGAGAAAGAGCTCAGGGCCATTTGTTCTCCAGAATCATGGCACCCAGTTTCAAAATGACACGCAAAAAGCAACATACTTCAACACCCTCAACAAGAAAACAATAAAAACAAAATGCAACAGCAGAAGAAGTTGCAGACCTAAAGACTCTCATAGAAGAATCAGACACTAATCTTGCACAAAAGGAAATCTTCAGACTACTGCTTAGAGTAATACAGGATATGAAGGAAGCAATGCAAAATAAGGATGCAATGATAGAGGAGATAAAGTCCACGATAGAGGAGATGAAGTCCATGCACCAAAGGGAAATACAAGAAAGAATGGATAAGCTAACAAAAGCAAAACACAAGTTCACAGACTTCACCAACAGACTAAAAGAGGCGGAGAATTGGACCAGCAACCATGGGGACATTCAGGCAGACTTCAACAAATGGGAAAGACAGTCACACAATATAATCAAAGAGGCAGGAGAAAACCTGAGGTCAATGACAGATGCTATGAGTAGGGGCAATATTTCAATAATTGGTCTACCAGAACATGACACAATGAAAAAGTCAGTAGCTAAATAAGCAAGGGAATTTCTGGAAGCAAACTTCCCCACCTTAATAAATGAAAATGAGACACTCATACAGGAAGCAGAGAGGACACTAATTAGACTAATCCCCAGGAATAACTCATCAAGGCATCCAGCTTCAAGGAAAAAGAATATTTTAAGAGCAGCAAGAGAAAAAAAGGTGGTCACATAGAATCATGCTCAGGTAAGAATATTCTCAGGTCTATCGGCAAATACCAGGAAGTGGAGGAGAGAGTGGATTAACATCTTCTTAAAGCTGAAAGAAACACCAGCCCGAGAATCCTCTACCTTTAATTATCTATTAAGATAGATGGCAAGGTAAGAGTCTTCCAGGATAAGGAAAAACTCAAAAAATATGCCATAAAATACTCAACCCAGCAGAAAATCCTTACAGCCTCACTATGGTCAGAAGACCAACATCCACCAAGCACAAGCGCAACTCCACCCAGAAGCCAATGTGCTGAAAACAATTACTAAGATAACATTGCTTCAGAGGGAAAAGGCAAGAGAGAATCTCCCCACACAGACACAGCACACTGATATGAATGGAGGTAAGAAAACACCCAACACAAAAGGTATAAGACAGCAGTAATGAATTCAAAGATCGTGATAATAACTCTGAATGTCAACGGCCTAATCTTGCCTATTAAAAGACAAAAGTTAGCAGACTGGCTCAGAAAACATAGCCCATCAATCTGTTCCTTGCAAGAGACACAACTTAAGCTTACAGACAAAAAAAGACTAAGAATAAAAGGTTAGCAGAAAATATATTAGGCAAATGGACACACAAAAAAAAACAGAAATAAAACTGTGAGCACATACACAACTGATCTTCAACAAGGACCCCAATTGCTTCCAGTGCAAGGTGGACGCCCTCTTTAATAAGTAGTGCTGGAAACAAGGGATATCCACTTGTAGAAAAACAAAACAAAATCCTTACCTCACCCCATGCACAAGGACACACTCAAGGTGGATCACTGACCTAGAAATAAAACCCCAAACTATCAGGACCATAAATGAAGGAATTGGAACAAACCTAAGAACCTTGGCCCAGGGAATATATAGGCTAACTTCAATAGGGAAAGGTACACACACAGGTGAAGCTGAAGTTGACAAGTGGGATATGCTAAGGATAAAACACCTGTGTGCATCGAACGACTGCAACAAGAGAGTAACAAGAGAACCCACAGACTGGCAGAGATTTTTAGCAATGATACAATAGACAAGAGGCTTATTATTAAAATCTACAATACCCTCGTAGCATTCAAAAAAAATAAGAAAATAGTAACCCCTCTGAGGAAGTGGGCAAAAATCTGAACAAAAGTTTCACTCGGAAGGAGAACTGAATGGCCAATAAACCTATGAGAAAATGCTTCTGATCATTAGCCATCAGAGAAATGCAAACTAAAACAATCTTGAGATACCAACTAACACCCTTGAGGAGAGCCTAAATCAGAAAATCAGAGAACAAATGTTGGAAGGGATGTGACAAGATAGGAACTGTCCTCCACTGATGGTGATCATCCAGATACGTACAGCCTCTGTGGAAAGTGGCCCGGCGATATTTAAAGCAAATGGAAATTGAGCTACTTTATGACCCAGCTAAGAAATAGACCATGATTAGTCTTCTGCAATCCATTGTTTATTGTGACGCAACTCACAATCACAATGAATTGGAGACAATCTAAGTTTCAATCGATAGACAAGTGGATTTGAAACCTCTGACACATACAAACAATGGAGTACTACAAATCACTAAAAAGCACGGATGATCCCATGAAGCACATCACATTATGGGAAGAGTTTGGAATAAATTATGCTAAGCGAAGTTAGCCAATCACAAAAGGACAAATACAACATGTGTCCACAGAGGTAAGTATAATCAGCATAGTAGGTACAGAAGAAAAGCCACTTATCTCACACTATGCAGTTTGAGATACAGGCAGTTGGGTTGGGGGCAGGCCAAACCCAAGGATGTACATGCCATTTCAACATAAGTAAGGGGAAAAGGTGGAAGCTGGAGAGAGAAAAGGGGGGTGGGGCATGATGGCACTGGGGGATCAGGGCATTAACCTACCCAGGGGGAGAGTATTTGTTATGTCTCCACAGAATTGGGAGTGTGCATAGACACCACCATTGGGCACCACACCGTGAGGACAACATAACCACATGGAGCAATGCATGAACAGAATGGGCTACAGGCTGGCTCCAGTCAGAGCCAAACTCACCCTTCCCTAGAAGTATGTGTTACAGAGTACAACACTAAACCTACAGGTTGGGGAGAGGGGGGCCTGCCACATTCACACAGAAGCAAACAGAGAAGGAAAAAGAGAGAGTAGGGTTCTAGACCCCATATTGGCACACCAAGACCTAAGAATGATGTCCCTGCATGGAGCTGCTAAGACACAGAGTGGACTGTAGGGCTAACAACAGTTCAAGACATGAGGAAGCCATGCTGGAGTATACTGCAAAAGAAAAGGATACTGGGGACACATGGCGGGAAGTGAGTAGTCTGCAACCCCCCAGCGGGGTGAACCAAGAAGGGAACATAATATAACGAGAGCAAAGCTAAGCCACAAAGCCCCTGAGGAACCCCCAAGATAGACTTCTGGCTAGGAGGAGCAGTTCCCAGAACGCCCCAAGACCAGTGGGGAGATAGTTATAAAGGTCAGGGTATAGACCTGATATTATCTAAGCTTTGGTGGGGGGGGGGTGTGCTAGTTATTATTATTTGTGTGTGTGTGTGTGTATATATATATATATGTTTCTCTTTGTATTCAAAGTTCTGTTTTCTTTTTGTATTGTCTACGTTATTGTTGGTTTGCCTACCTATAAAAGATAGGCATGGAAAGCAAGCCCGAGGACAATGCAATGAGACCAAAGGTTCTGGAGGCACTTAGAGGAAGGAGGAGGTGGGAGAAGGGAGTGGTGAGCAAACAACGCCATAGACAGGGGAACAAGTAGGGAATTAAAATCAACAATGAGGCCGTAGAGATCTTGGGTGGTGTTGGAGCAATAGCAATCTAGCTGAAAGGAATTACTAAGAGGCAGAAGAAGGGTGAGGGTGATGGTGGGAAAGGAAGAAGGTAAATGGAAACAGAGGTAAGATCTGGGAAGCAAAGCTATGGATAGAGGTACAGACATAGGTGTGCACTTATGTAAATATATTAATTCATAAAAATAGAGGCATTGGTAAAGGTACATATATTTATATGGCAATACACTGAGGAAGTGGACAGACTTCTGGCTTCTGCTCAAGTCCTCCCGCAACACAAGAACATTTTGTTCTAACAACCTGGCATTCTGTGATGCTCACCCTCCCAGCACAATTGCTGAAGACAAAATGGGTACACAAGCAAATGTGGTGAAGAAAGCTGATGATGCCCAGTATCAAATGATATAGCGTCTGGGGTCTTAAAGGCTTGAAGTTAAACAAGTGGCAATCTAGCAGAGAAGCAACAAAGCACACATGGAAGGAGCACACCAGCCTGTGAGATCATGAGGTATCAATGGTAACAGGCATCAGAAGACCCAAAACAACAAACAAAAACATATTGTTGGGAGTGAGAGGGGTTGAAGCAGAGACCCAAGATCCAACTGTAGACAGTGGGAATCCCCTCACAGAAGGGATCACAGGGAAGGGATGAGTCAACTAGGGTGAAGTATACCACTAATGAAACACACAATATTCCTCTGGCTCCTTGAGACTTCCTCGCCCCCCACCCACTATCATGACCCCAATCCTGCCTTTCACTTTGGGCTAGGACAGAGCATGTACGTAGGTACAGATAAAAGCACATGATACCTGGAATCCATGTCAGATAAATCCCTCAGGAACAGAAATGGGAGTAGTGATACTACGATGGTAAGAGGAAATTGGGGAGAGGAGGGGGGAAGAAACTGCAGGGGAAGGAAGACAGTGGTCAGTGTAAGATATGAAATTAATAATAATTTATAATATATCAAGGGGTCACGAGGGTGGGAAGGGGGGAAAGGGTATTAAAAGTGGAGCTGATAACAAGGGCTCAGATAGAATGTAAATATTTAGAAAATAATGATGGCAACATATGTACAAATATGCTTGATACAATTGATGTATGGATTGTTATAAGAGCTGTAAGATCCCCCAATAAAATGATCTTTAAAAAAATATACGCACTCGTACGTGGTTTCAGGAAGACAAAAAACATCCACATAACATTTGATTTAGAGATAAACTCCTTTTATATGACAATAGATGGTTCCGTTTCAAAGAAACCTATTTTTTATAGATTTCATTTAGTTCTTTATGAGTGGGCTTCAAAAGTTTGAAAAAGTAGAATGCAAAGCTAATGGAATTTGCCCACTTTTTCAAGCCTCTTGGAATGTAAAGGTGAAACATAACATACTTTATATTCTTCCTTTTGCTAAAGTTTTATTTATGCCTTTTTATGAATTTTCATTTTGTCCCTGAATTTTATGTATATACCTTAATGCTAGCTAATGGAATCCTAATATTTGGGCACTTAAAATTTTTGGTTTAATGTTGGGAAGGAGGTAAGATTAAAAGGGAAAAATTCCCTATAATATGCAGAAAAGTAGAATTCCAATTTCTATTATTATAAAACTGCATCGCAAATATTATCTCTAACAAAGTGATCTTGTCAGACATCTGGAATCAAGAATGTTGATACTCAAGCTCAATGCCATTAGGTCTATCTGACTTATAGAGCCCTTTAGATAGATCCTCTGATAATAACATAACTTTAAAAGTCTGTTATTTAGTCCTGATTAATTTTTTGTTGCCCTGGTAGTACTTAAAAAAACTTTTGGATTTCAAAGTTTTCTTTGTAAATTTACCTGTTAAGACGAGGGAGAAAGAAACACATTGGCACATCTCTTTTACTGCAAATATATGAAGGACTGACACATCTAGAGATAAAAAGTGTCCAGTTTTCCCAAGGTTGTAGATTAAAAAAACAAAACAAACAAAAAAAACCTTTTGTTTTCTTTTGTTGTTTGTTTGCTCTTATATGGGCTAAATTCTCCTTTAAGCTTCTGAAACAAAAGTAACAAAATAACAACTGTGGAATTAAAGTAGACGTTGAACTTCATGGGTAAATATGAACCTTAAAGTACCCAAATGCTCTTCATAATTATTCCACCAATAAGAGAAACAGTGGATACCCTTTACTCTTTTCCTGTAAAGATAAGACATCCACTGAACATTGGCAGAGAAACTTTACAAAGCTGACAAATGCTTCCAGAAGCAAGCACTATGATATACACCCTTCGACAGATTCACCAACCAACCAGGACTATTTACAGTGACCCTAATGTGTGAGTACGGAAGACAAGTCTAGAGAGGCTTGCTTTGTGAGTTGGTTCTCTGTAGTTTTCATTCTCCTGTAGAAGTGACTTCCTCCCCACATGCTCTCCTAAAAGCAGATTTTGATATATGAGATATATATTAAAATACTCCAAGGTTTACATGCAAATGTCAGACATGTAATTAGGAAATGGAAATGCAGCAGAAACTAGAACAACTAAATGGAATTAGAAACTAGTTTTGTCATCTTTCAGATTGATAATTGTTTTGTTTTGTTCTATTTTTCAAAAGTATCCCCAAATCCCAAAGCTTCTGTTGTTCACAATGCTGTCTTATGGCTAAGTTAGCAGTATGTGAAACCAGGTTATTTCAGTTCAAGTCTCATTTCTGCCATGAGAGCTTTGAAAAAAAATCAATGAATTCACTTTACCCCAGTTTTCCTTCTGTAAAATGGGAAGATTAACAGTACCAATCTTCTAGGATTGCTGTGGCAAGAAAATAAGTTTATAAAAGACTAAACACAGTTTCCAGCTTATTGGATCTTGATGTTTAATTTAAAATATCTATTATTATTCTTAATTTAGCTAAAGGTCTGGATAGTTAGTTGTATCAGCCAAAATAAACTATTTTAGCCTAAACTTAATTTAGGTCAGACAACCATGATTTGTAAGCATTTATCTTCTATACTCTGACAGTTTACTTGATTTTCCCAATGATACCAAACATTTTAAACACAAACACATACACAGAAAAACTGTGTAGGTTCACATTGTACCTCTACTACTTAATAGCTGTATGATCTTCAGTAAGTTACTTAAACTCTCTCTATTTCTTCTCCTATTAAAAATTAAAATAACACAATCTTTCTGATAAGATTGCTGTTAGGATTAAATGAGCTAATTAACATGAAAAAACCACGTTTATAATCTGTGCCTTCGAAAAAGACTGAATGGGGCAGGGGCAAAGATTGAAGAAAGCCCCAAACAGTCAATTTTAAAGCTGAAGAATCTAAAATGAAAAGATGTTAAGTGATGTGTCTAAAGTCTTACAAGCAGATGTGGTATATCCAGGATTTGAACACAGACAGTTCAAATGTATTTTTCCTCCTAGAGTTCTCTTTCTTCTCTTTTTTCATCCAATTATCTCTTGCACGAATTGCTTCCTTTAGAGTACTATATTCACTGGCCCACATATGCATCATGCCCCAAAGTACCTTTGCACACACTATTCCTCTTGCTTGAAATGTCCTTACCCCTTTCTTTACACTTCTCTTAATTGAGGCACAAATGATATTCCACCTTGGAATATCACTGACTGATCAGGAAATACTGGTCTCTTGCCTCTGTATTATGGAATTCTTGGTATCTCTGTTACCCACTTGGAACTACTACTACTGAGTGTGCCGGCACTTACTTACTGTTGACTCCCTAGGGTCAACTTTAACATGCATGGTGATGGAAAAATACCATGGATTGGGTAAGGTGCATCTTAGCTCTCAAAGTAATCCGTCCTTTTCAACATGTGAAAGTTGGACATTGAATAAATAAGACCAAGGAAAAAACAATGTGTTTGAATTATGGTGTGTGTTAGTCTGGGTGAACTAGAGAAATAAATTCATAAACACTCATATGTGTGTAAGAGAGAACTTTATACCAAAGAGCAATTGAATATGGAGAAAACATCACAGCCCAGTCTAGATCAAGTCCATAAATCTGATATTACCCCATATGTCTGATACCAATCTATAAATTCCTCTTCAGACGCATGAAACACATGCAATGATGCTGAATGCAGGAAGATCACAGGCCAATGAGTGGAAAGTCTTGCGAATCTAGTCGTCATGTACTCATTCCAGTGCTGGTGCAGGTCTCCATGTGGCTCCTCAAGTTCTAGGGCTCTAGCGTAGCTCCATGTGTCTTGTCATTAGGAATATGAAGCAGAGAGTGGATCTGGCCTCTAGTGAGTTATTTATTTCTGTGGCACCTCCCATCAAGCTGTGACAAGCTAGGCTCCACCCCTTCACAAATTGACAGGAGATTATCAAGTGCCACATGGTGTTTGGGAAGAATATTGAAATTACCATGGACTGCCAAAAGAACAAACAAATCTGTCTTGGATTAAATACAGCCAAAATGCTCCTTAGAAGCAAGGATGGCAAGATTTCATCTCGTGTACTTTGGACGTGTTATCAGAAGAGATCAGTCCCTGGAGAAGGACATCATGCTTAGTAAAATAGAGGGACAGAGAAAAAGAGGAAGGAACTTGACAAGATGGATTGACATAGTAGCTGCAATACTGGGCTCAACCATACAAACAATTTTGAGGATGGGACAGGATCCATTGACATTTTGTTCTGTTGTACATTGGGGTGCTATGAGTCAACTCAAAGGCATCTAATGACAACAACAACCTAGTGTCAAGGTTTTTCTTGGAACCATAATAAATGCTTATGGAAGCAGCAGCCAAGAAATCAAATGACATATTGCATTAGGAAAATCTGTTACACAAAATATTAAAGTGTTGAAGAGAAGGAAGGTAACTTTGAGAACTAAGGTGCACTTGATCCAAGCCATGGTATTTTTAATAGTCTCATATGCATGTGACAGTTGAACAATGAATAAGGAAAACAGAAGAAGAATGGATATATTTGAATTATTATTTTGAAAAATAATATTGAAAGTACCATGAGCTGCCAGAAGAAGAAAACAAATCTCTTTTGGAACAAGATCAGCTAGAGTACTCCTTTGAAGTGAGGATGGAAAGACTTTTCTCAGTAATTTGAGCATTTTATCAGGAAAGGCCAGTCCCTAAAATAGACATTGTGTTTGATAAAGTAGCGGGTTGGCAAAAAAAAGGAAAACCCTCAATGAGATGAATTGACATCGTGGCTGCAACAGTTGGCTCAAACATGCAACTGTGAGGTTGATACAGGACTGGGCAGTGTTTCTTTCGGTTGTATATAGGGCTTCTATGAGTCAGAACTGGCTTCATGGCACCTAAGCAACACCATCACCACCACCATATAGGTTAAGCATCATGCCAAACACTTTATGTACATAATATCACTCAATACTCATAGCAAGCCCAGGGCTATATACTTTTACTATTAGTCTCATTTTATACACGAGGAAATTGACATTTGATGAGGCTAAGTAATTTATTTTTTCACTGTTAATAAGTGGAGGAGAAAGACTTTCAATACCAGCCATGTGATTCTAAGGTTGTATTCTTGCCCCCTGAGCAGTGTCCTTAGGCATCTCTTCACATATTTCTCTAATCTTCACAGTCTGAATTGAGAGAAACAAATGTGTCTTATTTATTTTTTTAGTTCCCATGTCCCTAGTATTGTACTGCTCTCTTTCCTTCCACAGTCTCAGCAGGCTCAGTTCTTTATCTTTTTTTTTCTTTTTCTCTTGCCTATTCTCTGACAGGCAACTGCCAACCTACAGGCCCCTTTGCCTAGGGCATTTATGCCTGCCCTACACTGCTCTCAGAGAAAGATAGATCACAGGGGAAAAAACTCAACAAGGTGGCTAGAAATCTAAACACTACAATTGGACAATTTGACCTTATAGATATATACAGAGCCCTTCATCCAAATTCAAATTGTTTTCAAGCCCACATGGCACATATTTGAAGATATACCTTCTGGAGCACAAGTTGAATTTGCATAAATTTAAGCACATTGATATCATATAGACCTTTCTCTCTGACCACTGTGCCATAAGGCTGGAAGTCAACGAAAGGAAGATAAAAAACACGGACAAACAATCAGAGGATGAATAAATCTCTATTGTAAAAGAAGTGTGTACTAGCCCAGATCAGAAAAGAAATTAGGAAATTTCTAGAAACCTATAAGAATGAGAACACGATGTGCTAAAACTTATGGGACACAGCAAAGGCAGTTATCAGAGGAAATTTCATAGCAATACTTGCACACATGAAAAAGGAAGAAAGACTTACAATTGATATGCTGCCACAACATTTACAGAAACTGAAGCAGAGTCAAAAGGACAATCCTACTAATAGCAAAACTAAAGAAATTTTAAAGAATCAGGGCTGAGGTTCAGGAGCGGGAAAATAAGACAACTATGGAAAAATTAATGTTGCTAAAAAAGTTGGACCTATGTACCTGGCCCTCCACCCAGAAGAATTTATTTCAGAAGACAGCATTGAAGCTTCAGCTCAGTGAGAAGGACTTGTCTGATCAGAGCAGATGGGAGCAAATGAAGGGAGAGGAAGAGAGAGTGGAGCATATCCTGGCGCACCAAGTCTTGAGAATGATATTCCCACTCAGAGAAGCCAATCCACAAAGAAGACCATATGGCCAGCCCCACTATGAGACACAACATCTCTCACTGACCCATAGCCCAACAGGGGACAACACTGGAAATACAGTATGGGAATTGCGCCTGATCTGATCCTACAACACCAAGGCAAAACACTAAGTGTGTGCAAAAGAACAGCAAGGGGAGCAGAGCAGCGAAATCCCCAGGGAATGCCAAAAATAGACTTCAGGGCCAGGGGTTGACACCCCATCAGACTCGACCAGAAAACACTCCTAAAGGCCAACAAACAGTCCTTGAACTAACTACAGGTTTTTCTTTGTTGTTGTTGTTTTGTGATTGGCCTTTTGTTGTTGTTGATGTTTTGTTTTCTTTCATTGCTTTGTTATGCTCTGTCTTGTTTTTGTGCAT
>NW_022103916.1:3220588-3221941 GCF_000313985.2 Echinops telfairi
GCCAGTCAGTGTGCGGTGTACCAATGATGAAACATACAACTTTCCTCTAGTTCCTAAATGCTTCCTCCCACCCACCTCCACTCACTATCATGATCCCAATTCTACCTTACAAATCTGGCTAGATCAGAGGAGGTACACTGGTACAGATAGGAACTGGAAATACAGGGAATCCAAGACAGATGATCCCTTCAGGATCAGGGCTGAGAGTGGCGATACTGGGAGGGTGGAGGGAGGGTGGGATAGATAGAGGGAACCAATTATAAGGAAAGGGGATTACAGGATCTACATATAGCCTCCTCCCTTGGAGATGGACAACAGAAAAATGGGTTAAGGGAGTGAGTATCTTACCCACTCTCCATTATCAATTTATTAAAAATTGCTATATTTGTAATCAGTTACAAGGATCTACATATAACCTCCTCCGTGGGGGATGGATAACAGAAAAGTGGGTGAAGGGAGTGGGTAATATATGACAAAATAATAATAATTTATAAATTATCTAGGGTTCATGAGGGAGAAGGGAGTGGGGAGAAAGCAAGTGTTTTAAGAATGATGATGGCATCAAATGTGCTTAACACATGGATGGATCACATGATTGTGATAAGAGCTGTATGAGCCCCCAATAAAATGATATATTATTTAAAGTAGGTCTTTTGTAAGGATAAACAGAATCAACAGATCACTGGCAAACCTAACCAAAGAAAGTAATGAACAAATTTCAATAGCAAGGATGAGGGATGAAAGAGGGGACATTACAACAGACTATAATAAAATAAATAGGATAATTTCACAGTACTACGAAGGAGTGTGCTCCAATGAATTCAACATTATGGAAGACATGGACAAATTCTTGGAAAAACGATCCTTTCCTAGAATATCCCAGATGGATGTCAAGAATCTCAACAGACTCATAGCAATAGAAGAAATAGACAAGGTTATCAAGGGATTACCAAAAACAAATCCACTGCACCAGATGACTTCAGAGGAGAATTCTACCAAGCATTCAAGGAAGAACTGCCACCAATCCTACACAGACTTTTCCAGAACATAGAAAAGATGGCAAACTCCCGAACTTTTTCTATGAAGCTAGTATAACTCTGATACCAAAACCAGACAAGGATCCCACAAGAATCAAGAACTACAGACAAATATCACTAATGAACATCGATGCAAAAATCCTTAACAAAGCACTGGCCAATAGAATAAAAAAGTACATAAAATAAATAATTCACCATGACCAAGTGGGAATCATACCAGAAATGCAGGGATGTTTCAACATTGGAAAGACCATTAGTGTCATTTGCCACATTGACATGAAAAACTATAAGAACCACATGATAATACTGATAGTTG
>NW_022103916.1:3223360-3231501 GCF_000313985.2 Echinops telfairi
CAGGAGGGGAAGGGGAAGGTAGGGGGAGAAAGGGGGAACCGTTCACAATGATCTACATATAATCCCCTCCCTGGCGGACAGACAGCAGAAAAGTGGGTGAAGGGAGACATTGGACTGTGTATGACATGAAAAAATAATAATAATTTATAAATTAGCAAGGGTTCATGAGGGAAGGAGGGTAGGGTAAGGAAGGGAAAAAATGAGGAACTGATACCAAGGGCTCAATAGAAAGAAAATGTTTTGAGAATGATGATGTGAACAAATGTACAAATGTGCTTGACACAATGGATTCATGTATGAATTGTTATAGGAGTTGTACGAGCCCCCAATAAAATGATTGTTTAAAATAACTCCTTAAAAAGGAAAACAATCATGTTTATGGATTAAATTAGGCAAGATAGTGTGGCTTAATTGTTAATTACATTAGTCATTAGTGGCAAGGTGATTGCCGCATATTCTGGTGCCTGGAGAAAAGCTTCTTTTGTTTTTCTTTCACCACTCATTCACTCAACAAACTATAATAGAAGTGAAAGCATGCACAGGGTCCTGTGGGAACAAGTGAAAATAAACTGCTGTGGGGGAAGAGATGCAGGGGAATGAAATAAGAAGGGTTTCTCTGAGAAGGTGACAAAGCCTCATTCAGTAGCCACTGAAGTTAAGATTCCAATAAGTGGATAAATAGCAAACGGTAGCAATAATACCATTATCTAACTAAATAATAGGAATGGAATACAGTTGGCAGAAATCACTTGATTTTAGAATTTATAGTGTTACATATTTTAGGGAAAGTATTTTGAAGCTTAAGAGCATGAGATTGTTAGGGTCAATGTAAAGGTTCTTTGTGAAAAGAAAGATGAAAATGATCCCCAGGCATTGAATACCTGCTAAATGTTAAGATATTTTATGTGAGTTATTTCCTTTCTGCAAAGTGTGTGAGATGGGTATTTTCTCCTATTTTACAACAATAATACTGAAGAAAGGAAAGTGAAAGAACTTATAAATTGTGAAGATTAATTTCACTTTAGTTTAAATGCTCTTTCCATAAATAATAGTTTCAAAGTATCATATAACACACATTATGTACCAAAATTGTTTTTTTATCATGTTATACTTATTAAGTTATATATTCTTCTGAACAGTCTTGACCAGGTAGGATCTTATTTTACATGATGAAACCGAGGTAGAGCAAACTTTAGCACTTTTTCCCAGATGACACAGCAAAGAAAATGATAGGGTGACAGAAGCCAAAGTCATCTGTCTCCTAAACCATACATGCTAGGCTATTTCTGTTATATTAGGCCTGGTAAAAGAGACATTTGCCACTCACATCTACCAAACCATTAGCAAACTCTTCCTGTGAAAGTGTCTGGTGGATAACTGGAATAGGGAAAGAGATCTGTGAACAGCAGAGGAAAACAAGCTTTTCTCACTGCTGCTTCTCCTCCTCTACCCTAAAGTCAGAGAGGATGCTGTGTGACACCTTGGAGCTCACGAACTGCTTACTTACCCCTGCCTCTGATTCTAACAAGGAAGAGTATAGTCAACCTGTTCAGAGTTACTTCTTCCCCACAGTCTCCACTCCTGTCACAGTACCTTCCTTCTCCCAGTCTGCACCTATGGCCTCCTGGGGAGTTCCTTATCATACTTTAACTGAAGAACAAAGAAGTCATGCTTGGTTTACGGATGGCTCTGCACAATATGTAGGTGTCACTGGTAAGTGGACAGCAACAGCAGCACTACAGCCCCTTTCTGGGATCTCCCTAAAGGACAGTGGTGAAGGGAAATCCTCCCAATGGGCAGAACTTTGAGCAGTGCACCTGGCCGTTCAGTTTGCCTGCAAGGAAAAATGGCCAGATGTGAGACTGTATTGGCTGTGGCTAATGGCTTGGCTGGATGGTCAGGGAATTGGAAGGAACATGATTGGAAAATTGGTGACAAGGAGGTGTGGGGAAGACGTATGTGGATAGACCTCTCTGAATGGGCCAAGAAAGTTAAAGGTAATTGTATCTCACGAGAACGCTCACCAAAGGGTTACCTTTGAAGAGGACGACTTGAACAATCAAGTGGATAAGGTGACACGCACTGTGGAGACTGGCCCTCCTCTTTCCTCTGCCACTCCTGTTATCGCCCAATGGGCACATGAACAAAGTGGACATGGTGGCAGGGATGGAGGTTATACATGGGTGCAACAACATGGATTTCCACTCACCAAGGCTGACTTGGCCACTGCCACTGCTGAGTGCCCCATTTGCCAGCAGCAGAGACCAACATTAAGTCCAAAATATGGGACCATTCTTCGGGGAGATCAACCAGCAACTTGGTGGCAGGTTGATTACATAGGACCACTCCCTCCCATCCTGGAGGGGGCAGCACTTTGTTCTTGCTGAAATAGACACCTACTCTGGATATGGATTTGTTTCTCTAGTTTACCTGGACTAACACACTCATAGTTAAGCTGCAAATGCACATAAGAATAACCACAGTAAAGCAGGCCTCTTTGATTTACATTGCAAGAACAGAAGGGAGTTGACAGATTGGTAGGAGTCCCCAGTTCTCCAGGGTGGAGGTAGTGTATGTCAATTTTCAGTATAGTGTAAGTCCTTGAGGAGGAAATGTATTCTTGAATTGCAGAGACAAATAGTCTCAGAATTGGAAATCAGGAGTCTATCTCGGTTAACCATGGTGTAGCAAGATTTGAACATGTTTAGACGATGCTTGTTTCCTCTTTGGTAAAGAGCAGATCAGAGGTTGTGAGGAGGAGAGTTAGGCATTTTTTTTACTGGGCAAAGAGACTGAAGATAAGGTGTGAATAAACATTCTAGACCAAAGCAAGTCTCATAAAGATGCACTGCCCTTCCAAGGACTCAGCCTTATAGGGACTGTGGAAATGAATGTCTCTTCTTTTCTTACCCCCTTAAGACCTGTCTTGGTTATATAGTCCTGCTATGCCAGAACTACCATCGATAGATGACTTTAACAAACAGGAATTTATTATTTCAAAGTTAAAAAGGCTAGATTTCCAAATTTAGAGTATCTTCTCTAGGGAAAAGGAGACCTGGTGGTATAATGGGTTTCATGTTAAGCTGCCAACAACAGAGGCAGCAATTTGAATACATTATCTGCTCCATGGGAGAAAAATGAGGTATTTTGCTCCCATAAAGGTCGACAGGCCCAGAAACAAACAGGATAGTTTACACTTTCCTATAGGTTTGCTCCACCACTTGCCTGTCAGTTCATCATAGTGTGGTGGCTAGTGTGTTGCTGTGATGCTGAAGGCTGTGTCACTGGTATTTTAAATACCAGCAGAGTTGCCCAAATTGAACACATTTCAGCAGAGCTTCCAGAGTAAGAAGAGATTACAAAGGAGGAATATGCTGTCCACCTCCAAGAGGAGTTAGCCACTGAAAACCTTATGGATAGCATACAAAATTATCAGTTACTGGAAACCTAACGAATAAATGCAGAACCCTGTCAGAGATAACCCCAGAAGATCAGCCCCTCAGGTCGAGGCATTCAAAATATGACTGAGGAAAAACTGCCTTCTCAAAATACAGTAGACCATGACTCAAAGAAAGTAAAGCATGTGGGAATAAAGTCTTCAGGGCCTTCATTTGCTGATGGAGCAGCACTCAAAATGAGAAGAAACAGCTACAAACATCAATTAATAATTGGAACGTGGATTGCATAAAGCATGAACCTAGGAAAATCGAAGTCATTAAGAATGAAATGGAATGCATAAAAATTGATATTCTAGGCCTTTGTGAGCTAAAATGGACTGGTATTGGTAAATCAAATCAGAAAATTATATCATTTATTATGCTGAGAATGACAAAAAAACCAAAAGGAAAGGCTTTGCATTCATTGTCAAAAAGAATATTTCAAGAAAAAAAAAAGAATATTTCAAGATCTATCTTGAAGTACAAAGATGCCTGTGATAGGATGTCTATCTGCATTCTAGGAAATCAAGTGAATAGAACTATTATTCAAATTTATGCATCAATTGCTAAAGGTAGTGATATAGAAACTGAAGAATTCTACCAACATCATCATTCTGAAATTGATCAAACTTACAATCAAGATGCATTGATAATTATTGGTGATTAAAATTCTAAAGTTGGAAACCAATAAGGAAACAAAGTTGTAAAATATGGTGCTGATGACAGAAACAAAGCTGTACATCAAAGGATAGAATTTTGCAAGATCAACAACTTTTTCATAATGCCTTTTTCAACAACAGAATAGGTAATTTATAGACGTGGACTTCTCCAGATGGTATATAAAGATATCAAATTGACTACATCTATGGGAAGAGACAATGGAGCCAAGGGCTGATTGTGAAATAGATCAACAATTGCTCATATGTATGCTCAGGTTGAAGGTAAAGAAAATTAAGACAAGTCCACCACAGCCAAAGTACAAACTTGAGTATATCCCACATAAATTTCAAGAAAAAATTTGCTGAATTCAACATTACTAACAGAAGACCTGATGAGCTGTGGGATCACATCAAGAACATCATACATGAACAGAGCAAAAGGTCAATAAAAAGAAATGAAAGTGGATGTCAGAAGAGACTGTGAAACTTATTCTTGATCATGGAGTAGCTAAGGCACATGGAAGAAATGATGAAGTCAAAGAGTTGAACAGAAATTTTCAATGGGCAGTTAAAAAAGACAAAGCAAAATATGATAATAAAAGAACACGTTCAACATATCTTAAACTGGAAAAAATCTAGAAAAAAATATAAGTCTTGAGTTGCAAAATTGAAATATTCTAAGGACAAAGTATTAAATTAGGCAGGAAACATCAAAAGAAGATGGGGAAATGTACAGCCACTGTACCAACCAGAAACAATTGGACATTCAATAATTCCAAGAGGTAGCATATAAGCAAGATCCAGTGGCACTGAAGGACATCCAAACTGGACTGAAAGAATTAGCCAAACACAAGGCTAGAGGAATTAATGAAATACCAATTGAAATGTTTCAACAAGCTGATGAAGCACTGTAAGCATTCACTCATCTATGCCGGGAAATTTGGAAGACAGCTACTTGGCCAATTGACTGGAAGAGACTTATACCCATTTCAAAGAAAGGTGACCCAACAGAATGCTCAAACTATAAAACAATATCATCAATATTACATACAAGTAAAATTCGGCTGAAGAGTATTCAACAATGGTTTCAGCAGTACCTTGGCAGGCAGCTGCCAGAGGTTCAGGCTGGATTCAGAAGAAGAGATGTGAAACAAGGAATATCATTGCTGATGTCAAAGAATACCAGAAAGATATTTACTTGTGTTTCATTGACTATGTAAAGGCATTCAAGTGTGGATCATAATGAACTATGGACAGCCTTGAGAAGAATGTGAATTCCAGAATTCCCATAAATTGTACTCTGCAAGAACCTGTACATGGATAAAGAGTCAGTTTTGCTAAAAGAATAAGGGAATATGGAGTGGTTTCAAAGCAGGAAAGTTGTGCATCAGGGTTTAACCCCCTCACCACACTTATTCAATCTTTATTCTGAGCAAATAACCAGAGAAGCTGGGTTATATGAAGGAGAAGCAGCATCAGGATTGGAGGAAAGTTTATTAATAATGTGCCATAAGTAGATGGCACAACCTTTCTTGCTGAAGCACTTGCTGATGAAGATCAAGAATTGCAGCATTCAGTATGGATTACAAGTCAATGGGTGGGGGGAGATCCTCACAACTGCTCCAATAGGCAACAATATGCATGAGAAATATGAGAAAAGATTGAAGTTGTGAAAGAATTCATATTGCTTGGATCCACAATAAGTGCCCATGGAAGCAGCAGTCAAGACATCAAGCATTGAGTAAATCTGCCGCACAAGACCTCTTTAGAGTGTTGAAAATCAAGGAAGCTACTTTGAGGACTATGGTGTGCCTGGCCCAAGCCATGGTATTTTCAATAGCCTGTATTTTCTTATACATATGAATGTTGCACATTGAACCAGAAAGACCAAAGAAAAATTGATGCCTTGGACTATGGTGTTGGTAAAGAACATTGAAAGTATCATGGACTGCCAAAAGAACAAACAAATGTGTCTTGGAAGAAGTACAGCCAGAATGCTCCTTAGAACAAGGATGGCAAGCCTTCATCACACATATTTTAGGCATGTCATCAAAAGAGATCAATCCCTGGAGATGGCTTGGTGAATTGGAGGGACAGTGAAAAAGAGGAAAGCCCTCAAATGAGATAGATTCACACAGTGGCTCCAACAGTGAGCTCAAACATAACATTTATGAAGATGGTACAGGACAGGGCTGTGCTTCATTCTGTTTTACTATGAATGTTATTGTAGCTATGAGTGGGAACTGACTCAAAGGCACCTAACAACTACAACAATGGGTCACTATGAGTCAAAATGGGCTCTATAGCAATGAGTTCAGGGCTCTAGGGAAATGTCTATATCTAAGAGCATCTCATCACAGGGACCCTGGGTCCCAAAGAGATAATTTACTGGCTCTTCTTTCTTGATGGTACTGAAATATTTCTCTGCTCACTTATCTCTTCTTTTATCTCTTGTAAGATTCAGGTAACACCCCTGGATGATCCATTCTACGCTAATTTCTTCCATCAAATCAAGACTAATTATATAAAATTATACCATGGGTGATGATTATGCAATTAAATTAATGCCATACTACACACATTATTACATAAACTTCCAAAATACTGGGACTCATGAGCCAACCAAATTACACATCTTTTTGTGGAATACATTTAATTCCATAACACTATTGGACTTACCTTTCATTTCTGTTGCCTTGTTTTTTGACAAAGTAGTTGACTATATATTATTTCCCATGACACTGGTGAATTCTTTACAATAACATTTGCTAGTTGATTTGAATGGATAGCCACATAGAACAGCCATGAGACTTAATAATGGTCTGGTCCAGAGTATATAACGTAAAATAATTTTTTCTGACCTGCTAATATTTCACAGAAATATTACTCAATACCATTTAATCCATATTCCCACATTCATTTAAGTTTGAGTTTATAATGCTAAAATCCCCACGGAAATAACAGGAGTTCTTTTACTCACAGAAAGGCACACACCAATAAGAGGGCACCCCTAATCCTATCATAAATAACAAATAAAGCATATACTTGATTCCAATGAGTTTCAATTTACGAAGAAGTACAGTGAATTGTTTCTAAGAAACCAAGAATTACCATTCTTAGTATTTTCTGCACTTGGGTTTTATTGCATCTTTAAGTCACTATAGTAGCACCGACTCATAGTGGAGATAGTAAAGGATGGTTGGTACCAAGAAATTCTGAGGGGTTAAAAAAG
Organism: Echinops telfairi; assembly: GCF_000313985.2. Classification (NCBI taxonomy): domain Eukaryota; kingdom Metazoa; phylum Chordata; class Mammalia; order Afrosoricida; family Tenrecidae; genus Echinops; species Echinops telfairi. The sequence goes on from NW_022103916.1 coordinate 3,230,689, forward strand.
GACTTATCCAATAAATGATGACTGTAATCAAGCCTGTATCAAGTGTTATGGGAAAGAGGGCGAAGTGGGGAGGGGAAGTAGGATAAGGCATGTGTGGAAGGGTGGAAGCAAGGGAGGAATATTAGATGTTCAAGACTAGAAGAAAAGTGATGAATGCAAAAGAATACAAAAACAATGCTGATTTAGCACAGGACTTACCATCTCATTATTTGAATGAAATGGGAGCAGCATCAAAATAACATTCATCCAAAATTGTGCCCTATCATTATCTAAAAATCAAAAAGTATTTTCAGAGAAGCTTTTTGTATTCCATACTGTGTTAGACTGTGAGGGATGTAAGACACATTTAATTTTCCTCTTTCAAAGGAGATCTGTGCATATGAGGAAACCAGTTCCCTTACAAATGGAATTGGTCACAAAAGAAAGGTTCTAAATTTTCCAGCACAGTTCTTATTTAAGATATTCAGTTCCATGTTATCCTTTGTATATGTGTAGTTATAAAACAATATCTTAAACCACTTGCTTCAGAATATTGGGGCATTCACTCATTTGGCGTATTTATTATGTTTTTGTTGTACGACAAGCACTGTGCAAAATACAATTATGAGTAAGTCCCTGTGTCATGAATCTTGTTGTCTAGTGAGAGATACAGACAAGTAAACACAAAATTATAGTCATATACATTAAAAATTACCATGGAGAAGAACACACACTACCAAAAGCTGAAGAGATAGTAATGATAATATTACCTAAATAATGAGCTGGCATGTAGTAGAACAGTGGTAGCTGATGGCTAAGCTAAGGATTGAAAGA
>NW_022103916.1:3232109-3254706 GCF_000313985.2 Echinops telfairi
ACTTTGTTCTAATAACCTTGCATTCTGTGATGCTCACCTTCCCGACACAATTGTCAAAGACAAAATGGATGTATAAGCAAATGTGGTGAAGAAAGCTTATGGTGCCTGGCTATTAAAAGATATAGCATCTGGGGTCTTAAAAGCTTGAAGTTAAATGAGCGGCCATTTAGCAGGGAAACAACAAAGCCCCCATGGAAGAAGCACACCAACCCGTGTGATCGTGAGGTGTCAACGGAATCAGGTAAACAAACAATTATATTGATGCAAATGAGGGGGATAGGAATGATGACCCAAATTCCATCCATAGACAATTGGACATCCCCTCACAGAAGGGTCACAAGTTAGGGACAAGTCACCCAAGGTACAGTATAGCACCAACAAAACATACACTATTCCTCTAGTTCTTTAATGTTTCCTGTGCCCCCTACCCCACCCCCGCGAAACTATAAAGACACCAGTTCTAGTTTACAAATCCGGCTAGACTGGAGTGCATACATTGCTACAGGTAAGAGCTCTCGACACTCCGAATCCAGGATGGATAACCCCCCTCAGAAACAACAATGAGAATAGGGATACCATGTGGGTAGGGGGAAGGTGGGGAGAGAAGGGAGAGAAAGAGGGAACTGATCACAATGATCATCGTATAACCCTCCCTGAGGGGAAGAAATAAAAGAAATGGGGGAGGGGGAAAAAGAGAGAGCAAACGGTGAAATATATGAAAATAATTAAAATAGTGTAAAATTTATATAATTTATCAAGGGTTCCCAAGGATGGCAAAGTGGGGGAGGGAGGGGCATTTAAGAATGAGAGGAAAGTTGTATGTTTCATCAAGAGGGAAGCATACCTGGATAAACAATCTGGAGGAGAAAACAATGGGACAGATGGTTCCAGGGGGGACATGGAAGATAGGGATGTGGGGGAAAGGAAGTGGTATTAACAAACTCAGGGACAAGGGAACAACAAGTGATCCAAAATCGATAGTGAGGAGGGTGTAAGAGACTTGGCAGGGCTTGAGCAAGGGTAATGTAACGGAGAGGAAATACTGAAACCCAAATGAAATCTGGGCATGATAGAGGGACCAGAGGAAAGTAAAAGGAAATAGAGGAAAGAACTAGGAGGTAAAAGGCATTCATGGAGGTCTAGATGCAGGTATCTACATATGTAAATATGCTTATTTATGATGATGGAGAAATAGATCTATGTGCATATATCTATAGGTTTAGTTTAAGGTAGCAGATGATCATTGGGCCTCCACTCAAGTACTCCCTGAATGCAAGAACACTTTGTTCTATTAAACTGGCATTCCATTATGCTCACCTACCCGACACGATCGCTGAAGACAAATGGGTGCATAAGCAAATGTGGTGAAGAAAGATGATGGTGCCCATCTATCAGACACCGTGTTTTTTTAACTTAATTTTTTAATTTGAAAATAATTAAAAATTCATAGATAATTGCATAGAGAGGCTCTATGCGCCTTTTGTATAGTTTTTTCAATGATTGTTGTTGTTAGGTCCTATCAAGTCAGTTTTGACTCATGATTACATCTTGCATAATTAGACTATAACACCAAGACAAGAAATTGATATTAGTATGGTATACATGGATAGTTTTATGTCACTTTATCTTATGTGTAGATTTCTGCAATAACAACCTCAGTTAAGTTACAGAACTATTAGACTGCTGGCAAAATGATGGACTAGGCTGACCCAGACCCATTACAACAAAGTCACATAAAACAAATGAAAGGAACAAGGATAATAATTCTGTAACTTAGAGCTTTAGAGGAAAGAATAAATAAATGGATTGAGTACCAACTAGGATAAGAAGCTGAATAAAAACACCAAATTGTAAGTTGATCTGATATAGGTGGGCATTTTGAACTTTTGCAAACAGTTTCATAGGGCAGAAACCAGATAAGTGAGCTCATTTGTCCATGACTGCATATACACTAAAAACCCAAACTCACTTCCATTGAGGAAATTTCTGACTCATAGCAACCCTATAGGAGAGGATCAAGTTGTACCTGTGGGTTTCTGAGACTCTACCTCTTTACAGGAGTAGAAAGAGTCATCTTACTCTTGAGGAGCAACTGGTGGTGTAAACTGCTTGCCAATGCATAGCGTCTATGCCACCAGGATCCCATGTACACCAGTGGCTAATAAGTGTAAAAGTGAAATTCCCTGATAATGAATGACCTCCTGATAATGAATGTGAACAAGCCTCCACTTTCATCTACCCAGGGACTAGTAAAACTCCAGCCACTGCAAAATACCTACTCTGTCTGAAGTTGAGGCATACCATTGGATTGAACATTGTGCATGGCACCTCTATGTTTGGAGGTAGAGTCTACTACCTGCTTGGGCCAGTAGAATGTGCAATGCCAGACAGATGCCCTACCCCAAGTCACACCTGGCCAGGAAAAAACAAAACAAACCCATTCAGGGACCAGACACTCAGACTGCAAATCTATGAACCAACAGGAACACTTTCTGGGACTAGGTACCTTGATCTCAAACACATACATTCCAAGCTGGCAAGAACTCTAACCAGGACTTGGCATTCTATATCCTGTGACCTCCTTGGCTGGCAGACCACATCAACCACAAGGTGCTTTGTTCCCAACTACCTTCTTAGGCAGTAAGAGTATGGCAGTTACATAATCTGTAAACTTGTGATGGGGGCAGTCTAGCCTGTCAATCAGGTCACAGTCAATGAAGCTTCTGTATGGGCATTGCCTTCTCCTGAAGATTCTGGGAACTCCTGTCTTCCTCCCTGGAGGTGGGACACACTCTTTCTCTACTACACATTCCTGTTGACAAACCAAATGGAGACCCAATGATGGAGCCAGAACCCTGGAGCTGGAGGAGCCACATAGAGACCCATACCAATGCTAAGATCCTTCCATTGCCACTGGATCTACAAGACTTCCCACCCACTGGCCTGTGATCTTCCTGCATTTGGCATTATTGCATATCTGCATGAGTCTAAATAGGAATTAATGGACTAGTATTGGCATATGGGCTAAAATTGAACTTATGGACTTGATTTAGACTGGGCTGGGATGTTTCTCAATATACAATTGCTCTTTTATATAACTCTCTTTCTTATACACAAATGGGTATCCATGAATTTGTTTCCATAGTCTACCTGACTAACACAAGGAGAACAATCAAGGTTTCTTCTGCCTTTGTTTTTCTTTGTTACTTCTTTCTTTTCCCTTCTATTTTTCAAAAGAAAGCACTAAATATGTAAACTGCAGACAAAAACCAAGGAAAACACAGAAAAACTCTACAGTAGTTCAGAAAAAAATTAGCAAATAGATAAAATTAATGAATAATTAGAAATGATCCAAGAATAGCAAATTAGAAACTCAGGAGATTCATCCTAAAATTTCAGAAATAGATATTGCATAGAAAGGGCTAATAAGTAGAGTTGAATTATGGAAAACAGAATAAATAACAATGAAAACAAATCTCTCAATACTAATGTGCTAGAGAAACAATCAGAAAAAAAAGAACAACCAACTCAAAAAGAAAAAAGGAAGTCCATGGGACATCATCAACAGAAATAACTTACATATGGTCCAAATTTCAAAACAAGAAGAAACAAAATACACAGAGAAAATTGTCAAAGATTTATTGGAAGCAATTTTTCTATTACCATGAAATATGAACACCGATATGTTGAAAAAGCACAACATAACCCAAATAGGTTAGGTTCTAAACAAAATTACACAGCTATGTCATAATCAAAATTGTTTTAAAATACAAAAGAATCCAGAAAAAAAAATCAGGAAAAATAAAAATTCAAATCTTGCAAGCAAAAAAGCAGTGGAATGGTATATGTAAAAGTATAAATTTAAAAAAATGCTACCTAGGAATTACAATTAGCCAAATAGTCTCTCAAATATGACAGTGAATTGAGGACATTTCTAGATAAGGATAACTAAAGGAAAATGTAAAAACTAGACCAGCTTTGCAAGAAACACTAGACAGAACTGACAACGGCAAACAATAACATGGTATTAACATCTATGACAACACTATTCAGAAGTCAAGCCCCATACAAAGGGAGCCAAAGTGAATTAAACAGTATTTTTAAACCTCTAAAACTAAAAATACTTAGTCATGAATATAAATTTCTAAATGAAGACCATTACAATATAAAAAGAGGAAATACATAAATAGACACGAAGCCAACTCAATTACAATATAGAACAAACTGTTAAATTTGGGAATAGAATAAGAAATTATAATATAACTTCAAAGAAAAATTTTTAAACTTCTTCAAATTGTCAAAAAGGAAAAGTCATAAAGATATAGTAAACACTAGAACAGAAATGAAGGAAATGAGAGGAAAGCCCACAAACAAAACGTAAAAAGCACAAAAAAGTATGTGGAACAAAGACACCCATACCACAACAAAATAAAATAAAATCCACATCAATAAATTCATACCTATCAATAATTACACTGAATGTAAGTTGATTAAATGTGCTAGTCAAGAGACAGAGAGTAGCAGAATGAATAAGAAAACAGTAGTCATCACTATGTTGTTTATAATAGAAACATCTAAGACACAAACAAAAATAAACTAAAAATCAGAAAGTGGAAAAAAATACATCAAGCAGTGGCAATAAAAAGAGCAGAAGTGACAGTATTATTTTCTGATAACATTTATAGTAAAGAAAGTACCATAAGACAAAACAAAGGGAACTGAGTAACACATACCAGAGGGACTCTGCAGAAATCAGCGCAGGAGAGTAACTAAGAGAGAAATTCCACACTGCCAGGTCACAGGAGGAGCACCATAAAGGTAAGTAGGCACAGATCCACTAGGTGTTGAAGAGTTGTGAGCTATCACTGTGGAGGTCAACTAAGGTGTAACCTTAGCCCTGCCACTCTCTCGGCCAGAGCCAGGCTCCTTCGGTGGGCCCAATGGCTTTATCTCAATGCAGCCACTGCTTGCCACCACCTTGGGGCAGGGTTTAAACCCCTTGAGCCCCAAAGTCAGGGATTGGGGCTCAGCTATATTGTTACTTTTGTTTCTCTCTCTCTCCTGTTTTTCTCCCACAGTCTCAGTGGGCTCAGGCTTTTTTTCTCTCACACATCACTGCCGACCTCCAGGCCACTCCCCTTAGCCTAGAGCAATTACATGTGTCCTCCACCCAGCTGGGGAGCTCCATACTCTGCAGTGTAACAAGAGGCTGGGGAAAGACTGCCCACCTTCCTCCTGGGGAAATCCCACCCACCCAACTGCCCTCTGTAGCATTTATATCCCACCCACCTTCCTCCGGGGGAAATACCACCCACCCACCCACCCTCTGCAATGTAGCACACAGATGGGGAAAGCCCACCCACCTTCTTCTGGGAGAAGCCCTACCTGTATGGCCCGGGGAGCTCCTGCCCATATTCTGTGGTCCCACATGACTGAGGGAACTTCCTCCTGTCTGCCACAGTGCCTCACATGGCCTAAGGCAGTCCAACAACACTCTCCAGGGCTCCATGCTGCTGTGGGAACCCCTGCCCAACCTCCACAGTGATCTAGCTGACCAGGAAACTTCTGCCCACCATTCGCAGTGCTCTACACCAAAGTGAGCACACCCATATGTATTCTGTGGTACTCCCATTGCAGCAGGCATCCTCACATGCCCTCTGAGGTGTCTCAAGCTGTTGTGGGCCACACCATCATGGCTTCTTGTGAGGTCATCCAGTGCAGCGCCATCCTCACAGGTCCACAACCACCCAACAAGCATCCAATTTTCCCTCCAAATAACAGAATACTGGTTGACTACGGAAAGAGTGGATCCATAGAAGGATATAGCAGTAGGCCAAGGCATAGTGCAATTAGCTGCAGGCAGTTGGAAGAAACATTCTTACCAGTCTCCCAGAGACAGCCCAGTGCTCTTTCACTCTTTTGGAAATGGTACTGGGCTCCTATAAAACAATTCAAACAGCAATCAGCTTCAATGACCTCAATGAAAAAACAGGAGAAACAAAAGGCAATGTTGGAAGATGTCCTGAAGCTAACGACATGCATAGAAGAAGTAGACATTGATGTGACACAGAAAGAAATTGTCAGAATGCTGCTTGGAGTCATACAAGATATGAGGGAAACATTACATAAAAAGGATGAAATGATAGAAGAGATTAAACACCATACACCAGGGGTTCCAGTCAAGATGGCGCCAAGGTAAGCAGCCAATTCAGGGAGCTCTGGTGAGTCTGGTATCCGGGAGGTCAAGTGGAAGTGTTCTGGTGAGTGGAAAGATCCCTACGAGGGATCCCTCTTGTCCAGGAGGGAGCCCTGCCCCATATCGGTTTTATTTCAAGCCCCGGAGAGCTGGGTCCATTTATCAGGGATTTCCTGCGGGCTGTGCAATCCTTACGCTCCTCACCACCAGCCAGTGCATGCCTCCACCCACCCCCTTGCCAAGTTGCTGCCTCAGGAACAGGATGGCTATCATGTAGAGCTCCCCAAGGCCAGGTCTGACCACCGCATAGCAATTGTCCATTCTCATCTCCCACCTAGGGAAGCTGTGGCCATCTCCCACAGTTCCCCTCCCTCCATGGGGCTGGCAGTGATTTTGCCTGCAAGCTCTGGTCCCTCCTGGCAGCTGCCCAGGGTTCCAGGGCCTAACCCGCAGCAGGTTTGATTGCTTGTGGCTGGTTGCATCCAGCACCAGTGCCTGGGTCACCTGCAGCCCCACACGATCACGCCTGTGTGGTCAGCCGGGCGGACCCCACCCCTCCATTTCAAGGTTTCCGTAGCTAATCATAGTCCCAGCATCTTGCCAGCCACAGGAAGCGGCACCCGCACTTCCCACCCACCATTTCCCTTGGCAGCTTCTGGCAGCCCCTGCATCTCCCAACCCCTTTTTCTTCCAGCCCAGCAAACTGTTCCGCACCCTGCTACCCCCAAAGCCCCACAAACTCACCTGGAGCCACAGGAAAACAGAGACTGCAACAGGGCTTTTAGAGCTCATCACCTACAACCACTGCAACTGGGCCTTGCAGGCATGCCGTGCGCCACTTCTGCTGTAGCGCGGGAATCTGAGTCGTGGACCCAGGCCTTACACAGGCCTCGCGGCACAAACTTGCCCAGAGCCACGGGAAAGCAGAGACTGAGACCAGGGCTTTTCAAGGCCACAGCCTGCAGACTCTGCACCCCGTCCTTGCAGGTACACCATGCGCCACCTCTGCTTTAGCGGTGGGAGTCTGATTCATGGACTGGGGCCTGGCAAGCCTGCCTTGAGTTGCTTTGCCCAGACTCGCAGGCTGGGTCCTTTCAGGCCCACTGCTCGCTGCCTTACCGGCACCCACGGAGAGTCGCAGACCAGATCCTTGCAGGCCCGCCCAGCAAGCACCCAGTCACTGGAGCTTCAGATAGGTGCTACCTGGGTCTATCATGGCTCGGGGATCTTTGCTGCCCCTTCTTCTACCAGCCCACACAGAGTGGATCAGTGGAGAGTACATCCTAGGCCCAGAGAGAATCCTTGCCTCAAACCTAGCCTAGATCCAGAATACAAGGACCAGCGATCCAGTACTGGGAGCTACCCGACCCACTTGGGACACACCACCTTAGACCCTAACAGCAGCCCCACCTGCCATTGGCTACCTATAGCCATAGCACTGTACTGGAGCTATACACCAGTCAAATTGAGTTCCCCATAGCTGTCCCCAATGGGGCTCGCCACCTCTCATGACTGTCAACCACTGAGTCACCATGGCACCTGCCTTTACAGCAGCCTGACCAACCTCCACAGTAGGCCACAGGCATCCCTTGAAAACACCGTCGCCAGTCACACAGTGAAAGTACACAGCACCTCTCGATCTCCCAGAAATATGGTGCCTACCTCTTCGAAATCATAACACAAACAACAGCATACCATATCACTCCAAACAAGTAAACAAGAAAGACAAGGTACATCAGCAGAGCTAATGATGCTCATAGAAGAATTTGACGTGGACCCGCCACAAAAAGAAATTTTCAGAAGGCTACTAGGAGTAATACAGGAGATGAGGGAAGCTACACAGACTACGTATGCAATGATAGAGGGGATGAAGGCCACAATAGAGGGGATGAAGTCTATGCACCAAAGGGAAATACAGGAGCTAATGGATGAAGTAGCAGAAGCTGCTGACAAGATCACTGATCTCATTAACAAACTAGACGAGGTTGATAAACGTATCAGTGATCTTGAAGACAATCAGGCAGAGAAACATATCAGTGATCTTGAAGACAATCAGGCAGACCTAAGCAAACGAGAAAGACAATCAAACAAGATAATAAAAGAGGTGGAAGGAAACTTGAGATCAATGTCTGATGCTATGAAAAGGAACAACATCCAAATTATTGGCCTACCACAACAAGACACAGTGAAGAAGTAAACAGCTAAATTGACAAGGGAATTTCTGGAAGAATACTTCCCCACGCTAATGAGTGAGAATCAGTCACTCATACAGGAAGCAGAGACCATACAACGTAGATTAACCCCAGAACGAGCTCACCAAGGCATATAATAGTTAAACTATCCAACTTCGAGGAAAAAGAGAAAATCTTAAGAGCAGCAAGAGAAAGGAAGCTGGTCACATACAAGGGCTCTCAGGTAAGAATATGCTCAGACCTATCAACAGAAACCAGGAAGAGGAGGAGCGAGTGGACTAATATCTTCCAAAAGCTGAAAGAAAACTAGACCTCTCCTAGAATACTTTACCCTGCCAAATTATCTATTAATATAGAAGGAGAGATAAGAGTTTTCCAGGACAAGGAAAATCTTAAAGAATACACTGCAAGACACCCAACCCTGAAGAAGATCCTTGCCGACTCACTATGGCCAGAAGACCAATGTCCACCAAGCACAAACAGAACACCATATAACCTGACTCCAAACAGAAGCCAACAAGCCGACACCAATCACTAAGATAACATGCCCACAGCCAGAAAATATGGCAATAAAGAAGCCCCCTACAAAGAGAGCACAGAGATAAGAAGGGTGATAGGAGAACACCCAAATCATAAGGCACAAGATGTCAGCAAAGAATCCAGAGATCATGTTAATAACTCTAGATGTCAACGGCCCTAAAACCCACGTTAAAATAAAAAGGCTTGCAGACTGGCTTGGAAAACATAGCCTACAGGAAACACCTCTTACATTCTCAGACAAGAATAAATGGCTGAAGGAAGATATACCAGGCAAATAGCGACTCAAAAAAAGCAGGAGTAGCAATCCTAATCTCAGACAAAACTGAGCTCAAAGTTCAAACCAAAAAGAGATAAGGAGGGGCACTTTATAATGCTCAAAGAATCACTTTACCAGGAACCTGGGATCATAATAAATATATATACGCCAAATGAGAGACCCACGAAATTTGTCAAACAACGATTCAGAAAATGAAAAAGATATCACAGACTCGGCAATTATAGTAGGGGACTTTAATACACTGCTTTCAGAGAAAGATAGATCATTTGGAAGGAAGCTCAGCAAAGAGACTATAGAGCTAAACACTGCAATTAGGCTACTAGGTCTGATAGACATATTTAGAGATTTCCATCCAAATTTTTAAAAAATAGACATTCTTCTCAAGCACACATGGCACATTTTAAAAAATAAACCACATGCTGGGACACAAGTCAAGTCTGAGTAAATTCAAACACATAGAAATTATACAGACGTCGTTCTCCAATCACCATGCCACAAAGCTGGAGATCAATAAAAGGATGGCCAGGGAAATGAAGGCAAACAACTGGAGGATGAATAATGATCTTCTGCGACATGAATGGGTATTGACCCAGATTAGAGGGGAGATAAAAAAGTTTCTAGAAGCAAGTGAGAATGAGAATACTTCATATCAAAACCTATCGGATACAGCGAAAGCAGTCATCAGAGGTAGCTTGATTGCAATAGGAGCATAGATGAAAAAGGCAGAGAGACTTATGACGGATATGCTCTCACAAAACCTCCAGCAATTAGAACAGAGTCCACAGAACAATCCCTCCAACAGCAAAAGAAAAGAACTAATGAAATCAGGGTAGAATTGAACCACTGGGAAGACAAAAGAACAATGCAGAAGATTAATGCAACAAAAAGCTGGTTCCTTGAAAGGATCAACAGAATTGTTAGACCGCTGGGAAACCTAACCAAGGAAAGAAAAGAGCAAACAATGATAGGATGAGGAATGAAACAGGGGTAATCACAACAGGCCCTATTGAGATTAAAAAGATAATCACAAAGTACTATGAAAGTATGTTCTCTAATGAGTTCAACAATGTGGAAGACATGGACAAATAGAAAAACAATCCCTCCCTAGACTATTCCAGATAGATGTCAAGAACCTCAACAAACCCATAGCAAAATAAGAAATAGATATGGTTATGAAGAAGCTACCAACAAAAAAAGCTCCCGGACCAGATGGCTTCGCTGGAGAATTCTACAAAGCATTCAGGGAAGAGCTGACACCATCCTCCCTAAAGTATTTCAGAGAGTAGAAAAGGATTGCAAACTCCTCATTTTAAGAAGCCAATATAACTTTGATACCCAAAGAGGGCAAGGATCCCACGGGAACAGAGAACTACAGACCGATATCTCTAATGAACATCTTCAACAAGATATTGGCCAATAGAATACAAAAGTATATAAAACGCATCATCCATCAGGATCAGGTAGGATTCATCCCAGAGATGCAGAGATGGTTTAACATCTGAAAATCCACGATTATGCACCACATTGATAAGGAAAAGTATAAGAACCACATAATTATATCTATAGATGCAGAAAAAGCATCTGACAACATCCAGTACCCATTCCTAATTAAGACACTCAGGATAGGAATGGAAGGGCAGTTTCTCAAGTTAATACAAGCTATCTACGAAAAGCCAACAACTAACATCATAGTCAACAGAGAAAAGACTAAATCAATCCCACTGAAAACGGGAACTAGACAAGGATGTCCCTTGTCCCCATGTCTATTGAATATCATACTGGAGGTCCTAGCTAATAACATAAGACAATGGAAAGACATCAAAGGTATCCATCTGGGAGAGGAAAAGGTGAAATTATCATTTTTTGCAGGTGACATGATTCTGTACATCTAAAATCCCCAAAGTTCCACAACTGGAGTACTGACAGCGGTAGAGGAATATGGAATAGTGGCAGGATACAAGATCAACAAACAGAAGTCGATTGGTTTGCTGTTTACATCAGACAAGACCATGGAAGAAGAGATCAGGAAGGCAGTACCATTCACAATAGCCAAGAGCAAACTGAAATATCTAGGGATATATCTAACCAAAAAAACAAAAGACCTATAAAAGGAAAACTGCAAGACCCTTCTACAGGAAACCAAAAGTGGCTTCCACGAATGGAGGAATATCCCATTATCATGGATCAGAAGACTCAATATAGTAAAGATGTCTACTCTACCCAGGGCACTTCATAAGTTTAATGCTATCCTGATTCAAATACCAACAATCTTCTTCAGATAATTGGAAAAACTGACCACCAATTTCATATGGAGAGGGAAGATCCAGAAATAGCAGAGATCTCCTCAAAAAGAAGATCATAGTTGGAGGGCTCGCTTTACCTGACTTTCACATCTACTACAAAGCCACAGTGGTCAAAACAGTGTGGTACTGGCATAATGACAGATACACAGACCAATGGAAAAGAATAGAAAACCAGAAATAAAACCATCAGCATGCAGACAACTGGTCTTTGACAAGGGCCCCAAAAGCATCAAGTGGGAGGGTGACACCCTATTTAACAAGTGGTGCTGGAAACAATGGATATCCACATGTAGAAAAATGAAACAGGATGTCTACCTCACTCCATGCACGAGAACAAACGCAAGGTTGATCACGGACCTAGAAGTAAAACCCCAAATCATCAGGACCATTAGTGAAGGAATCAAGACAAACCTAAGAACCTTGGCCCAGGGAATACAAAGGCTAACCGCAATAGGGCAGGGCACACATGCAGGGGAATCTGAAATTGACAAATGGGATCTACTAAGTATAAAGCACCTGTGTGCATCAAAAGACTTTACCAAGACGGTAACAAGGCAACCCACAGACTGGAAGAGTATATTTAGCAATGACACAACAAAGGACTTATTACAAAAATCTACAATACCCTCCTTGCCTGCAAAAAGAGGAAAATAATTAACCCTTTGAAGAAGTTGGGAAAAGAACAGAAAAGAAGTTTCACTGGGGAGGAGATCTGTATGGCCAATAAACATATGAGAAAATGCTCCCAATCATTAGCCATCAGAGAAATGCAAATCAAAACAACCATGAGATACCTTTGAAGACCCATATCAGAAAAACAGAGAGCACCAAATGTTGGAGGGGATGTGGCAAGAAGGGAACTCTCCTACATTGCTGGTGGTCCTGTAGATATGTACAGCCACTATGGAAAGAGGTCTGGGGACACTTAAAGATGGAAATTGAACTACCTTATGACCCAGCTATCCCTCTACAGAGTATATACCCAGAAGAGGTAAGAAATAAACCACAACCAGTTGTATGCACTCCAATGGAAGAAATACAGTCACTTTTGCCCCCAAAGAATTGGTTGACATAAAACCATTACAAGAGGTAGCATATGACTGAAAACCAGTGGTATTGAAAGAAGAATTCCAAGCTGCACTGAATGTTTTGTGAAAAGTAAGGCTCTAGAAGTTGACAGAAAACCAATTTTAGTATTTCAACCAACTGATGCAGTGCCTGAGGCACTCACACCTTCACGCCAAGAAATGTGAAAGACAGTTATCTAATCAACTAACTGAAAAATATCCGTATCTGTTCCAAATCCAAAGAAAGAAGATCCAACAGGGTGCAGAAGCTACAAAACAATTATCAGTAATATCACATGCAAGTAATATTTTGCTGAAGATATTTCAGCAGTAAATGGACAAGAAGCTGTTAGAAATTCAAATTAGATTCAAAAGAGGATATGGAGCAAGGGATATTGTTAATGTCAGATGGATCTTGGCTGATAGCAAAGAAAACAGATGCGTATTTGTGTTTTATGGACAGTGCAAAGTCATTCAACTGAGTGAATTACAATAGAATATGGATAAAATTTGTGTCATAAGAAATTATGTATAAAATTTTAAAGAATGGGAATTCTGGTACACTTAATTATTATCATGGAGAACTTTTATACAGACTAAGTTGTTTAAACGGAACAAAGGGATATTGCATAGTTATTTCCTATCAGGAAAGGAAATATAGAAAATCAATAAATTAGTATCACTTACAACAGCTACTCAAAAGATGACATATTCAGTAGTAAACATAGCCAGAAAAACAAAAGACATGTACAAAGAAAACTACTACACACTACTGTAAGAAACAAACAAAAAGACCTACATCATTCTTAAGGACAGGAAAACTTCACATCAACCTCCATGACTCTCCGACCAGAAGAATTAGATGGTGCCTAGAGACCACTATCAATTCCTTTGAAAAAAAATCATATTAGAATGTCTCAGAGAGAGTGGAAGAAAATTGTGGAACAAAACTCAAAAATCAAGAACTCAAAAAGTCACCCTAAATTTAGGGTAACTAAACTCACTCCTGTAACTCAATAGTCGGCCAAATTATTGTTGTTCTTAGGTACCATCAAGTCAGTTTCAGTTCATAGAGACCTCATGTCCAATAGAAAGAAAAACTGCCCAGTCCTTCCTTTAAGATCCTCACAATTGTTCTCATATTTGAGCTGATTGTTGCAGCCATTTTGTCCAGGGACTTCCCCTTTTTTGCTGCATCATGCCCTTCTCCAGGGATAGGTATCTCATGACATGTCCAAAGTATGTGTCCTAAGTCTTGCCATCTTTGCCTCTAAGGAGCATTCTGGCTGCACATCTTCCAAGACAGATTTGTTTATTCTTTTCTCAGTTCACAGTACTTTCAGTATTCTTCGTCAGCATCATTATTCAAATGCATCAATTCTTCTTTGGTCTTCTTTATTTATTGTCCAAATTATAAGCAGGCTTATAAGGCTTATTCATCAGACTTCAGCGATGTTTTCTTCTGAATTCGGCTTGCATTTCTAGAAGCTCCCTGTTGATGTGTTGCTGCAACCATTTAAAAAGTATCTTAATCGAACTTCTACTTGCATTTAGTATTAATGATATTGCTTGATGATTTCTGCATTCTGTTGGATAATCTTTCTTTGGAATGGGAAAAAACATGAATTTCTTTCAACTAGCTATCTTCCAGCTTTCTTGGCATAGATGAATAAGAGTTTCCAGTGCTTCATTAGCTTGTTGAAACATTTTAAATCATATTCCATCAATTCCTAAAGTCATGTTTTCCACTAATGCCTTAAATGCAGCTTGGACTTCTTCTGTCAGTACCATCTGATCTTGATCTTATGCTACCTCTAGAAATGGTTGAATGTTGGCTAGTTTTTTTTATACAGTGACTCTATATTCTTTGTATATTTTTTATGCTTTATGTATCATTCAATACTTTGCCCATATAATCTTTCATGATTAAAACGAGAGGCTTAAATCTTTACTTTAGTTCTTTCATTTCAAGACATGCTATGCATCGTCTTCCTGTTTGGTTTTCTAACTCTTGGGCTATACACATTTCATTATGATATTTGGCTTTGTCTTCTTGAGCTACCCTTTGAAATGTTCTATTCAGCTCATTGACTTTATAATTTCTTCCAGTTATTTTAGCTACTCTACAATTAAAAGCAAGTTTCAGAGTCTCTTATGAAATCCACTTTGATCTTTTCTTTCCTGTATGTTTGCTTTCTTCATGAATGAAGTTCCTGATGTCTTCCCACAGCTTATCAGGCCCTTAGTGTTCAGTGTGTCAAATCTGTACTTGAGGTGTTTGAAAAATTCATATGATATATACACAAAGCCATATTTTGGTTCTCATGGACTTGTTTTCATTTACTTCAATTTCAACCCCTGAACTTAAATATGAGCAATCGGTGGTCTGTTCCACAATTAGCCTCTGGCCTCATTGTAGCTGCTGATATTGAGTTTCTTTTCCCACAGATGTAGTCAATTTGGTGAGATCAATGTGTACCAGTACCATTTGCCATTTATGCTGTGGAAATAAAATATTTGAAATGAAGGTGTCATTGGTCTTGCAAAATTGTATTGTGTGATTTCCAGCTTCATTTATATCACCAAGACCATATTTTCCAACTACTTTCCCTGGTTCTTTGTTTCCAATATTGACATTCAATTCCAAGATATTACCAATGCATCTTTTAAAAAAAATCATTTTATTGTGGACTGGTACAGCTCTTGTTACAAACCGTACATCAATTATATCTGACATGTTGGTACATATATCCCATTGTTCTTTTCTAAACATTTGCTTTCCTTGAGGCCTTGGGATCCGCTCCTCTTTTTTTCTCTCCCTCCACCCCACCCCAACCCTCGTGGCCCCCTGATAGATTGTAGATTGCTAATTATTTTTCAAATCTCACACCGACCGCTGTCTCCCTTCCCTTCTGATTTCTGTTGTTCTTCCCCCTGGCTGGGGTTGTGTGGTTATGTGCCATTCATTGTGATCGGTGCCCCCTTCCCTCCCCACTTCTCCCCCCCCCTTCCCCCTACCCTTTTGCTATCTCAATTCCCATTCCTGTTCCTGGGTTCCATGTGTTGTGAGTTTTATCTCTTGCTTATACCTATGTACATTCTCCCATCTAGTCTAGATTGGGAGGCGGCACTGAGGTCATGATAGCAGGGGGTGAGGAGGCCTCCAGGGAACACAGGTATATTGTGTGACCGATTAGTGCTCTACTGCACCCTGATTGACTCACCCCCTCCCTGCAACCCCTCTATGGGGGGATGTTCCATTGCCCATAAATGGGCTTTGTGTCTGTGCTCCAACCCCCCCTCCATTCTCACCAATGCACTTTTGTTTGCTTGTTTACTATTTGTTGTGAATCTGATGCTCGTTGCCCAGTCTCAATGATACCTCATGATCGCACTGGCTAGTGTGCTTTTTCCATGTGGGCTTGTTGCTTCACTTTTGGGTGGCCGCTTGTTTAACTTCAAACCTTTAAGACCCCAGACACTACATCTTTTAATAGCCAGGCACCATCTTCTGTCTTCACCACATCTGCTTATGCACCCATTTTGTCTCCAGCGATCATGTAAGGTGTGTGATTGAGCATCGCAGAATGCCAATTTGTTAGAACAAAGTGTTCTTGTACTGAGGGAAGTTATGAGCCGATACCCAAGCCCCTTCTGAAGCTTCAGTGTATTGCCTTATAGATATATGTAAATGGGCCTATACCAATATTGCTATGGATTAACGTGTTTGCATAAGTGAACACCTCTGTTAATCTCCCTATCTATGCATTTTCTTCCTAGAGCTTGCCTCTGTTTCCTTTTGTCTCCTCCTGCCCCACCATCACTTGCCCCCTTCTTCCACCTCTTAGTGCTTCCTCTCCACTAGCTTGGTGTTGCTCTAATACTCACAGGATCTCTAACCTCTCCTAGATGCTGGTTCCACTTCCCTGGTTGTTCCTCTGTCCATGACGCTGTCCGCTCACCACACCCTTCTCCCCACCTCCTTCTTCCCCCTCTACCTTCTGGGGCCATTGGCCCCATTGCCTTCTCCCCAGGCTTCCCTCCCATGGTCCAACCCATATAATTAGGCAAACCATCCATGTCATAGTCCAAACAATAAGAAAACAGTTTAAGAAAGAAAAGGAAAGAGGAAAAGATAAAAGAAAAAAGAAGAAAAAGCAACAAAAAAAACCCCTATATAGGTCCAGGTCTGTTTGCTGGTCCCCATGAGACCCCCGCCCCCCGCCCCCCCCCCCCCCAGTCCTGAGGAAGATCCAGGGGTTGCCCCTCCTCACCCGAAGTCCATTGTTGGGGCTCCTCAGAGGCTCTGTGGCTCAGCTTTACTCCAATTGCTGATCTGTTATGCTCCATTCCCAGACTGTCTCCCCACCATGTGTCCCCATTATTGTCCCCTGTCTCCATATGATCCAGTTAGGGGACAACATGTCTTAATTTGTTGGTAGTACCACAGTCCTCTCTGTGCCCCAGCAGCTCCATGCAGGGACCTCATCCTCCGGGCTTGGTGTGCCCAATTACCAATGCATCTTGATTGCATATTTCATGAATTTCAGACTGAAGAAGTTGATAGATGTCTTCAATTTCTTCATGAATAGTAAGGGTACAGGTATTATTGTATCTTGCAGAGATCATCACTCTTCAAGATAGATCTTAAAATGCATTTTTTGATGATGAATGTAACATTGTTCCTTACTTAAGTTTGTCATTATGGTCACAGCAAGACATATAAGAGTCTTGATCAAAATAATCTATGCCAGGTAAATACAAAAGTATTTGACTGTGTGGATCACAACAAATGATTGATAACATTAAGCAGAATGTTCTAGAACACTTCATTGTGCTCATGTTGAACCTATACATGAACCAAAAGGCAGTAGTTCAAACAGAACAAGGGAATACTGGATGGTTTAAAATCAGAAAAAATGTGCATGAGAATTGTATCTTTTACCTTACTCATTCAATTTGTTTGTTGAGCAAATAATACAAGAAAATGATTTATGTAAAGAAGAACATTCCATCAGAATTAGAGAAAGTCTTATTTACCATGTTCTATATGTAGACAATACATATGTCCGCTTAAAGCAACAAGAATTTGAAGTACTTGATGAAGACTGCAGTCTTCCATTTTGATTACAACTTATGATCCTCACAATTGGACCAATAGATAACATCATGATAAATGAAGAAAAGATTACAAAGTTGTCAAGGATTTCATTTTGCTTGGATACACAATCAACACTCATGGAAGCAGGAGTCAAGAAATCTAACAATGTATTACACTGAGCAAATCTGTGGCAAAAGATCTCTTCAAAGTGTTGAAGAGCAAAGATGTTACTTTGAGGACTAAGGTACATCTGACCCAAGACCTGGTATTTAAATAGCTTCATATGCATAAGAAAGTTGGACAATGAATAAGGAAGACTGCATAAGGATGACACATCTGAATTATGGTGCCAGGGAAGAATATTGAAACTATTGTTGACTGCCGGAATAAAAACAAATATATTTTATAAAAGTATAGCCAGAATGCACCTTAGAAGTGAAGATGTCTCTAGGAGTCACAAATTGGCAAGCTGGATATACTGAAGATAAAAACACCTGTGTACATTGAAATAATTCACCAAGAGAGTAATAAGAGAGCCCATAGACTGGGAAAACAGCTTTAGCAATAACACATCAGACAAAGATCTTATTACTAAAATCTACAATATTTTGCAAGCTTACAACAAGAACAAAACTAACTGCCCACTAAGAAGGTGGGCAAAGGACCTGAACAGAAGTTTCACAGGGACAGAAATCTGAATGACCAATAAACATATGAGAAAATGTTCCTGATGATAAGCTATAAGAGAAATGCAAATCAAAACAACTATGAGATGCTACCTAACAACCTCAAAGACAGCCCAATTAAAAAAAAAAAACCAGAAAGTAACAAGTGTTGGAGGGGCTTTGGTGAGACAGGAACCCTCATCCACTGCTGGTGGACCTCTAGGTATGTACAGCCACTATGGAAATCGATTTGGCGAGATCAGAAAGAGATGGAAGTTGAGCTACTATATGACCCAAGAATCCTCCTACTGGGCATATACCCCAAAAAGGCAAGAAAAAAACCATGGCCAGACATCTGCACTACAATATTCATCATGGCACAGCTCACAAATGCAAGGAGTTGGAAACAACCCAAATTTCCATCAACAGATGAACGGATCAAAAAACTGTGGTACATACATACAATGGAGTACTACACATCGGACAAGTACAGTATGAGTCCATGGAGGTAAGCTTACCAAAAAATGGGGCATAGGGAAAAAGATACTATATATATATACATCCCTGGGGTGATGTCCAGCAACTATGGCAGGGGTCAAACCCAATCCAGGGATACATACAGCAGCAAACTAAATAGGAGGGGGATTTAAAGAGAAAAAAAGGACATGTGTAGTGCTGGGGGGTGGGTTGCTGGGCACTAATCCACCCAAGGGAAGGGTATTGTTTATATCTCCACAGGAGAGAGACCAGGCTTCAACCCGATGCACCAAGATGTGAGTACAACATACCACCATGTACCAGGGAACCAATAAAGAGGTCTGTGGGGCAGGCCCCAATCTCAACTATGTGGACACCCCACCTCCCTCAGAAGAATGGACTTCAGAGGACAGCACTGGGGCTACAGCTTCGGGACAGGGGCGTGTCTGATTACAGCACAGGGGATAAACGAAAAGGGATGAAGTGGGAGGGAAGGATATCCTGGCACACCCTGCCCCGAGGACGATATTCCTGCTCGGAGGAGACAACGCACAGAGAGGACCATAGGGCCGGTTACACCAGGGGGACAATAACACTAGGGAATCAAGCACTCCTTAGAATAATCAAAGGGCAGCAGTGACTCAGGGACAAAGTTCAGAAAGCAAGAATGGTTAGGAAGGAACCAAGAATGGAAGCAGAAAACAGAGAAGTAGCATAAGTGATGCTACATGGTGGTGATTTCATTTAATGACATGAAACAAAATGTGTATGAGCTGTTGAATGGATTTTCTCTCTAACTTTTCACTAAATTCACCAAAAAAAGTTAACAAAAAGTAAATAGCTGTTACTTTATATGAGACAAAAAAATGCAGAACCATTATGCAACCAAAAAGATTTCTCTCATTGTGTCCTTTTATCATGACATGTATCGCCCTTTCTCCTGTCATCCCTAACTCTTGGCACCACTAAGCCCCTTTTCATCCTTATAATTTCATAATCTTGATAGTGTTAAATAAATAGCATCACATAGTATGTGATAGTTCCAGACTGGCTTTTTTGTTCACTGAGCATCTTGCCCTCGAGATTCAGCCAAGTTGTTGCATGTAATAATAGTTTGCTCAATTTTCATTTTTGAGTTGTGGTGTACAGTATGAATGTACCACAGTTTTCTTGTCCATCTGTTGTACTATAATTTGGTTGTTTTCAGTTTCTAGATATTGCAAATAAAGGTTGTTTTAAAAGTTCTAGAGTCTGCCCTTTAAAATACATAAATTTTATATTAGATGTGTCTATGCCTACAAAAGGGATTCCTGGTGGCGTAGTAGTTAAGCACTCATTTACTCACTTAAATATTGTCAGTTTAAACCCAGGAGCCACTCCGAGTAAACGCTGTGATAATGTGCTTGTGGCAGTTACATAATCTCCTGTCAACTTGAGTGAAGGGATAGAGTCTAGCCTGTCAATCAGGTCATAGCCAATCATGCCTGTGTGGGCATGGCCTTCTACTGAGGATTCTGGGATCTCCTGTCTTCCTCCCTTGAGGCGGGACACACTCTCTGCTTTGTCTTCCTGCTGACAAGCCACATGGAGTTATGCTGCTGGCAGTCAGAGCTCTGGAGCTGGAGGAGCCACGTAGAGACTCATGCCATCATTGAGATGCTTCCACTGCCACTGGATCCACAAGACTTTTCACCCAGTGGCCTGTGATCATCCTGCATTCAGCCTCATTGCATGGTTTGCATGAGTCTGAAGAGATATTTATAGACTGGTGTCTAACATATGGACTAATATCAATCTTATGGACTTGATCTGGATTGGGCTGTGGTGTTTTCTTAATATATAATTATTCTTTTGATATAAAGTTCTCTCTTACACATATAGAGGTGTCAATGAATTTTCTTCTCTAGTCTACCTGGACTAACACAGTGCTCCTGTAAGATTTACAGCCTTAGAAACTTTGTGATGCAGTTCTACTCTGTTCTATAGGAGGTCTACGAGTTCCAATTGACTCAATGGAAGTGGCAATGCCTACAAAAAACTCTTACTGGCATTTTACAATGAATTAAATGTATAACTCATCTTTGGGAGAATTGACTTCTTTACTATGTTGGAATGCAATATGTCTCTTGATGTAGTTAGATCTGTTGGTTTTTTTCTATCATCAGCATTTTTTAATTCTCAGTATACAAGCCCTGTGCATGTTTTGTAAGTGCCCTATTTTGAATGATGGCAAATGACATTGTACTTTAAATTTTAGTTTCTTTTTGTTCATTGCTAGTATATAGAAACACAATTCATTTTTCTGTGTTGATCTCACATCTTATAACCTTGCTGAACTCACTTATAAGCTCTGGAAGTTTTGGCAAAATAATTGGGGATTTCTGTGTAAATGCGCATGCTCAAGCCTCTGAAAGGTATTCCTGGAAGTGCTTTAGAAACTCCACATCCCATCGAATCCTTGAAACAGCATATAGTGAATTTAATTGTTAGCATAATTTTTTTCTATGAAGAGAAAAGTTGGTTCACACAGCTACTAAGAGGCTAAGTAAATCTATTATTCTAGCTCATCCTACACATGCAATTCAAATTCAGGTGGTTTACTCCTTCATGTGTAACATTCTCCAATAAATGTTTTCAAAGTAAATGAATATTTGATAGTAACAATGAAACCAGATGAAAGTTAACCATAGGGATGAATATAAGGCACTGTTACTGGATTCCAAGAATCAGCTGCACAATGCAAAGTGAAGGATTTGTGACATCACACCAAGTCTTAATAAGAGCTTAATAGAATTTTGGTTTGGTAGTGACCTCCATTTGATTCCACAGTGGGATGTGGATGTCAATAATATTAATGTCCACCAGTGGATGAATGGATAAACAAAATGTGGTACATATAAACAATGGAATGTTATTAAGCCAGAAAGAGAAATAAAGTCTCATACAACATGGGTGGAGCTTGAAGACATTATGCTGAGTAAAAGAAATTAACTGCAAAATAAATATTGTATGATCTCACTTATATAAAAAGATAAGAATAGATGAATGCTGAGAGACCAAATTTATTACTTATTACTGGGGGAAGGAGGGAGGGAAAATTGGTGCAGATATTGCTTATAGAGCGCTGAGTTTGGGTGATGTAAAAATCGTATTGATTAAGCTTAGAATTGTCCAATTAATTAAAATACCTATTGTCAATAAGTTGTACTCCTAGCAAAAGTTGTGTGATATGTTTACTACCAAAAAAAATGACATTTAAAAAGAAGATGCTTAGTCTGTTTATGTACTATCAAACACTTCATGGGTTTTGGTTCTTTTGTTTGGATGTTAGGGTCATTGTTTCATAAGAGATCCCAGTTAATTGGTCTAATATTGTGATTAATGCTTCTGTTATATCTACAAGCTTGTTGTGTAGTACTGGGAGTTTTTGAAGTTTTCAAGCAGCCATCCAATATACAACAATTGGCCTTTATTCACCTGAAGCAACAGAAGAAGAAGGGAAGTCAGAAATAAAAGGATGAAATGGAACACATGGCTAATTGTCCCCATGAATAAACTTATTCCATTGTCATAAGAACTGGGTGGGGCCCAGCTACTATTCTGTAGAAGAATCTGATCAAGTCAGGGCCAGTCCTGACACTGAGTCTCCAGTATTGTCCCCCATAGGGCCCTGGGCCAGCTAGGGATGGTGTGTCTCGTAGTGGGATCAGCCATATGGTCCACTCTGTGCATTGGCTGTTCAGAGTGGGGATATCATCCTCCAGGCCTGGTGGGCCAGG
>NW_022103916.1:3257031-3265809 GCF_000313985.2 Echinops telfairi
AATGATGAGAGCAATGAATGTACAAATGTGTTTTACACAATTGATGTATGTATGGATTGTGATAAGAGTTGTATGAGCCCCTAATAAAATGATTTAAAAAAAGGAAACATAAAAAATAGTTTAAATTATATTTAAATATCTAAAGGAATGACAGCCTTAACTAGCTCAACCCTTGCTCAGCCCTGGCCTCATCATGGGTCAATTCTGATGTGAGCAAAACATATAGTCCATTTTATTGAGTCTAAGAGCACCAATTGGAAGTTACATGCAGATTTCAAAAATGTCTGAGGGCCATTGTAAGATTCCACAGATTGTAGAACACATCCTGTCTTTGGAGAGAAAAAAAAAACGTGTCTTAAAATTGATGAAATGTGGATACCTGAAGCCTCAGCTCTGCTACTTGTAAGACCTAAAATAGTCTAAGTGGCAATTGACTGGCAGTGCTAGGGCTAAACATAGAGCTTTTGTATAATCTCTGAGTTACAGGATTTCCTTAATCTGTAGTCCCTGTTTTCACTTCCTCCCATTTCTCCCTATTAGCCTTGGTCATACAAAAGACTCTCTGTTTGCCCATCATCATTTTCATCATAAGACTATAGTCCCTCTGGTCCTACAGTCCTACTCCATATCTTACCCCATAGGCATGCAGCTTGACCCAGTCCTCAAACTGGAGTCTGCAGTGAATGAGTTCATTGTCTTCATTGTATAGAAACCCCTGGTTTTGAGGACCCTTCTACCCTTTGGACTATTGAGACTCCCTCAGTTTTTTCTGATGACCTAAACTTGTCCTAATCTTTAGACAGTATGCATTAGATATGCTTGATGACTCCTCAGAGACAGACCTCTACAGCCTAGTTAGTGTCCCCAGTAGTTCCCTGTTCACTAGTGAGAAGCAACTTCACAGTTATGACAAAAGCAACTCCAAAAATACTTAAACATGGCTTGAAGAATGCTGCAGTGTTTAAACCACATTCACTATTTGATTACCATCCTTTAGACATTCATTTTGGGAATTATCTGTCCTAGTTTGCCCCTTCCCCAATTGCAGAGGCTATACCCAGGAACCGCCACTCCTATTAACAGGCTCCCCAACCCCTTTGCCAACAATTCGTGTATGCTTAGGGGAAGGCTAACTCATATTAATATTGGACCAATTAAAATAGAAATTAGGAACAGAGGTAACTATAAAACAAATCCTTAAATACATTTCCATAACAAAAGGAAAGAATGCAGAGCTTATCAGGACTAATAATCCCCTCAATTAACGTATACAATTAAGAGTGTGCTTGATTCTCTAAAGGCATTCTGAAGCACATAAAAGCATGTAATCTGGTGAAATTCATGCAGTGAAAATAGGCACTATATGTATGTTGCTGTCCAAAGCTAGATTTAATTCGGTATTTGCCTAAGAATGTATTAACTTTCCTCTAGTTCTTAAATATACCCACCCCACCCCCACCCCACACCCGCTATCATGATCCCAATTCTACCTTACAAATCTGGCTAGACCAGAGGATATACACTGGTACAGATAGCAACTGGAAACACAGGGAATTCAGGACAGATGACTCCTTCAGGACTAGTGGTGAAAGGGGTGGGACCTGGAGGGTGAAGAGATTGTGGAGTGGAAAGGGGGAACAGATTACAAGAATCTAGGTATTGCCTACTCCCTGGGGGAGGGACAGCAGAGAAGACGGTGGGGAGAGACGTTGGATAATGTAATTTATGACAAAACTATAATATGTTGTGAGTTATGAAGGGTTCATGAGGGAGGGGGTTGGGGGAGGGAAGGGAAAAATCAGCAACTGATATTAAGGGCTGAGGTGGAGGGCAAATGATTTGAGAATGATGAGGGCAGCGAATGTACATATGTGCTTGACACAATGGGTGGATGTACGGATTGTGATGAGAATTGTACGAGCCCCCAATAAAATAATTAAATTGCAAAAAAAATGAAATCACTGGACAAAAATAATACAAAAAGAACAGACCGGCTCAAAACTAACTATCACTTTAAAAAATAAAACCCTTAAAGATGCTAAGGAGAGGAAGAAATAATAAATAGGATAGAAGAAAAGAGGGTAAGAAAGAAGAGAACCAGAAGAGGGATTTGTAGATGTACTGAGAACATTTGATGGTCACAATGATAAAGAGGAAAAGAAACTGACCAATGCTGACTTTCTGCCTGTTGCATGAGAGCGAAGAAGATCTGAGGGAAGATTGTAGTATGGTTGTCTGCAGCTGTTAAGGGACAGGTCAGGGATATATGAGGAATGAGCTATAGATATTTGTATTCATTCTTCAACAGGTTAAAAAAATAAGAAGGAGGTGGGAAAATGGTAAAAGAAGTGATGAGGAAATGGAAGATGAGAATATAGAGAGTTTGGGGATGGGAAAATGAAAAGAATGGAGTGAAAATTAAAGCTAAAAAGCACTTGATGTTTGGCTATTTTAAGAGGTACCAGATGCCAAGAGCCAAATGAGGCACAGACTTAATCATCATTCTTTCCTCAGTATGGGGACACATCATAGGTGCTTAAAAAAGATATTTGTGTAATTGAGGGTGTATTGGTGTATACATACTTGCATACACATAAGAAAGTTGAGGCAGACTAAAAAAGTAAAATTATCTTTAGAATCTAGCCAAATTTATTCCTGCATTTATCTTTGCTGATGTTTCACTCCCCAGATCACAGAAAACCCCAGTTACACCCTCCTCAGAACCCCAACTTCCCTGGCTCTGGCAGCTCTCTTGCTTTGCGAGCTTAACTATGTATGATTTGTTGCCTTTTCAGCATATGCATTACGAATAGCAAGCAGTCATTCACAGCAAGCAGCTTGACATGCTAGACATATAGTAGTTTCCATGAAAATGCATAGTGAGTTCATTAAATTTGTGGGAAATTTCAATATTCTTCAGATAGTGGGTTTATTTCCTTTTCTCCAAAGGTTGAAAGAGAGAAAGGCAACTTCTCAGGAATGGTGATCAAAAGCTGCTTATATATTATAGAAAAAGCCTGAAATTCCCATCAGAAAAAAAATGGATAAAGAAACTCTGGTACACACACACACACACACACACACACATGCACGCACGCTGGAATACTATGCATCCTTTAAAAAATAGCGATAAAATCATGAAACACCTAATGACAATATGCCGAGTGAAGTTAGTCAATCACAAAAGGACAAGAATTGTATGACTCCATTACTGAAAGGATAAACACCAAGAAGAAGGTAGGCTTCTGTTCTCAGGTCATGTAATCTTCTAATTTGCTCTTCCAAGCAAAAAGGTACAGAGCTTGCCTAGTGCCTATGAATCATGTATCACCCATTTACATGTGCATCTTCTAAAATCTATTTTATTTTTTAACATGTACATCATAAACCCACTTCAACAAGGGAGATCTCATCTCTACTGGGATCAATTTTTCAAGATGGAGGGAGAGGAAGAAGACCATCCTGTTGCTTCCATACAACCTTGTGCTAAGGTCACTTCAAATCAACAGAGACTCCTACAAGAGCAATAAGCAAACCTTACTGGAAATTAAGGTGGAGATGGGGGAAGAAGGCATGTATAACTCAGAGAAGGCTATTACATGAATGTTGGTGGATAAACTTGGATGAGCAACCTTCCATTGGGGAAAAATGCTTATATAGAATGCAAGCCGGGAATATGTCTAGTACTATGTTCCTAATTGGACACTTTTTGTTGTTCTTTATCAGTTTGTTCATTTTAAAACAGATTTATTGGTATGCAATCTACATATAATACAATTCGATATTTCGATCATGTCAAAAAGAGTCATACACTCAATTTTAGAACATTTTCTTATTTCTTGTACTTATTGTTATTAGTTCCTCATCTCCCCCCAACCTCCCCTGCCATATCCCCAGGAAATAATTTACTATAGAGACTTGGACTGTCTCTATAGGTTTACCTATCCTGGATTTCATATACAGAAAAATATACAAAAACTGAAGCAAGCAAACGACAATAACAAAGTAAAACAGTAAAACCACAAAAGAAAAGAAAGTAGAAAGTATTAAAAACTATAACAAATGGATCAAAATGGAAATCACAAGACATTACATTTTAACCTGACTATAGCTACCATAATAGACTTTACAATGTTTATGTATCTGATAGCTATTCACTTTCCTGGATTATGGTCAGAGGGAATTCACCTGAGGAATAATCTATGTGTGGGTCCTGCAAACAGATTTTGAGCTTTGCTGTTGTCCATACCTTCTGCAAACCAGGTGTTCACAATTTAAACTCTGATACTAATCGCTCCTTTATATTTGGATTATATTATTTACAATCCTTGGATCCCATGGGCCAGTGTGCTTTTTCCATGTGAACTTATTGATGCATAACTTAGATGGCTGCTTGTTTAAAGACAAGCTTCTAAGGTCTCAGATACTATTCTTTCTGATAGCCAGGCACCATCTAGTTTCTTTGACTTCCCTGGGGCAAAAGATAATTCTATTGATAGTGTCACCTTATGCACCCAGAGGATGATTTATAATAGTCTCTATCATAAAATGAAAATGATGCCTCTAAAATTAATCAGAGACACATATGAACCATAGGTATATGAATAGATTTTGGACTCACAGTTAATTCTAGCCCCAATCTATGAACAATTAGGTCTTATAGTATGCCCCTATTTGAAACTTGCCCTCATAAAGAGATCACTGAAAATATGGATGCTACAGAAAAGTATGGTGAAGAAACAAGATGGTGCCCTGCTATCAGAAAGAATAGAGTCTGGGGTTTTACTGGCTCGTCTTCAAACAAACAGCCATCTAAGTTAGGTGTCAACTAAGCCCACATGGAAGAAGCATACTAGCCAGTGAGATTCAAGGATTGTAAATAATAAAACCCAAATTTGAAGGAGGGAAATATATCAGAACTGAACACCTGGTTCGCAGAGGCTATTAATGACAGTGGAAGGCTAAATTCCACTTGGAGGATTCCACATGGATTAAACCTCAGGTGACTCCCCTGTGACCATAGTCTAGGAATCTTAATGTCAGTCAGAGAGGATTGTAAAGGCAATTGTGGCAGATATAGTTAGGTTAAAATGTAATAACTTATTATTTGATTTCTCTTTGACCCAATTTAAAGTCACAGTTTTTAATATTTTGTGCTTTCTTTTTGATTGAAGTTTTTCTCTGTTTTGTTCTGTCATGGTTGCTGTATTATTGTTTGTTTGTTTCTTGTTTGTGTTTTGTATGATTTTCTGTATATGAAATCCAGGATAGTTGGAGCGATAGAGACAGTAACTGGATAGGGGCCTGGTAGGGTAGGATGGGAGGAAAAGGGGAGTAGCAACAATGAATATGAGAAGAAAATTTTCTGAAATTGGCTGTGGTGAAAAATCTTTTTAATATGATTAAAATGTATGATATGTGAAGTATATGTCAATAAAATTATTTGAAAAATACAAATAATAAAAGTTTGTAAAATACTGGTATCAGCATTTTAGGAGAAAAGAAAGTAATAAAGTAATGCACAGCAGTAGAGACACATAAGAAAACTTTTGAAACCTTGGCTGCTCATTGCATTGGAGAGCAAGCATCTTTGCCCAAGTATTACATTGGGAATCAGAATACCCTATTGTTAGTCATCTAACTTGTTAAAGACAACCCCCCCCAAGGCCCCCGCCACCCAAACCTATACTAGAGTCCTACTGTGTAAGAACAACTGTGCTGCATGTAAAATATGACTTTACACTTTCACACAAAGGCCATCTTGAGGTATTCCTATTTTTATAGGAATTTTAATAAACGAAACATATATCTGCATATAATGTTAAGGGGGTTAAAAACAGTTTTCAGGGATGGCTCTCATCTTTCACATGATAAAAAGGGGCCTTGGAAGTGCCTTGACAAAAATAGATCATTGTGACATCTAGCACGTTCATGGTGTACTTGAATTTGGAAAGATTTCTTATATCCACTATAATGTAATCCTTATAACAACCCTGTGAGGTGCAGTGCCTTCCTCCCATACTTCCAGGAATCACTAAACCTAGTAATTTGCACCCTATGATATTAATTTCTGCTTATTAATGAGGCCTTCTTCCTTATTTTCTGTCTTTGATTGTTCTCCTACCTCTGATATTCCCCTTTCTTCCATCTTCTTTGGTTTCTCACTCAAGCTAGATTTAGGCATTCCACAAAGGAATTGCCGTTTTTACTCTAGATACATTTCATCTATTTCCATACCACCAATTGTCATCTATATATTGATGAAACAGAAATGAACACTTAAATTAGTGTTTCTCACTCAGAAATAATTTTCCCAGTCAGGGAACATTTGTCAATATCTAGAGACATTTAAAAAAAATGTGTCCGCCCCAACTACCAGGACCCCAATATTACCTTGCAGACCTGGTTAGACCAGATGATGTACAGCGGGACAGATGGGGATCAGAAACGCAGGGAATCTAGGACAGATGAACCTCTCAGGACCAGGGGTGACAGTGGCGATACCAGGAGGGAAAGGGGATGAAGAAAGGGGGAATGGATCACAGGGAGCTACATATAACCCACTCTCTGGGGGACGGGCAGCAGAAGGGTGGGTGAAGGGAGACGCCGGACAGTGTAATATAAGATACAATAATAATTTATAAATTATTAAGGGTGCATGGGGGAGAGGGGAGGAGGAAGGGAAGGGGGGAAAAAAGGAAAATGAGCTGATTCCGGGAACCCAAGAGGCAAGCGAATTTTGGGAATAATGAGGGCAACAAATGTATAGATATGTTTTATACAATTGATCTATGTATTGTGATGAATTGTATGAGCCCCAATAAATTGATTAAAAAAAAATGTGTCACAACCCTGGGGAAGGTCCTATGGCATATAGTGGACAAGGATGCTCCCAAGAGCATCCTAAGAACAAAGAAATATCTGGCCCCAAACTTCAACAAAGAAGTATCTGGTCAAGATTGAGAAATATTGATTAAAAGCAACTGTAAATAAAAAATATTCAGAAACAATTATTCTGTTTTGTGGCCGCCCCCCAAATAAAACAGTAGTCATTGTCAGAATGACTGATCAGTCATGTTTAAGGTCTGAAAATAAGACACATATACACAGAAAAGCACACGCATTCCAAACCATGAGAATCATGGCCTTCTGAAGAGATTCATTCATATTTCTCATAGTTATCATAATATTGACTTAGATGACACCGCTTTCTAAAAGTCTATCTAAGGCTGGCTAATCCTATCCTTGATACTGTTGCTCAGTTCTCCCATAGCAGCTTGTGCTTCCGAGGCCTCATAACTCTGATCGCACTAGAATAATCATTTGTTATGGTCTTATTTACCACGGTAGTGCCTACATCTATCACAGTTTTGGTACATAGTAGATGTTCTATGGCGGCTGTTAAATTTCCCTGATTCTCCCTGTCAGAAAAGATTGTTCTTTTTATGTCAAAAAAAACCCTAAACTACTAAAAAATCCTCATACATTTTTTTACAAATCTCTTCTCTAGACTGTTTTACTGTATAACTAATTGCATACTAGCTGTTTTTCCTCACAATGATTCATTCTTCGGCAAGGAGGGGAAAGGAAGGTTAAGGAATTAACCTTATTTCTCATAGAATTTTCAGTAGACCTTATACTCTACATTATTTGTACAAAGCAGCCCTCAATAAATGTTTCTGTGATTGAATTGAATTTCTCTGCCCTATGGCCCCACTGTCACCCAGTTAATGATTAGTCTCATGATCGGTAAATAAAAACCTAACTGTACTAGGGAAATTACTCTTTAAAGGAACAGGTTAGTTAATATTTTGGTACGGAAAAAGAATGAGGTGTATTGTGTATAATTCTCCCTTTCCTCCAGAAGAATTTACTTTAGAGGACAGCACTGAAGCTGCAGCTCGGGGAGATGGACATGTCTGATCAGAGAACATGGGAGCAAATGAAGGGGTAGGAAGAGAGAGTGGAGCACATCCTGGCCCACCAAGCCTGGAGGACAATATCCCCGCTCAGAACAGCCAATGCACAGAGTAGACCATATGCCTGGCCCCACTATAGGACACGACTTCCCTCACTGACCCTTGCTCCTACGGGGGACAACACTGGAGACTCAATGTGAGGATTAGCACTGTCTGACTCCACCACACCGAGGCAAAAACACTAAGGGCGTGCAGCAGAGCAGCAGGGGGAGCAGAGTAGGGAGGTCCCAAGGGAGTGCAAAGGATAGACTTTGGGGTCAGGGCATGGTACCCCATGGGATTCGAATGGAGGACACTCCAAGAGGTCAACAAACAGACCTTGAATTATTTACAGGGTTTTCTTTATTTTTCTTTTTAATTAATTAATCTATTTATTTTTGTTCATTGTTTTGTTGTTGTTGTTGTCATCATTGTGTTTTCTTTTGTCGATTTGTCTTCTATGTCTTGTTTATTTGGTGCATATTATTTTCTCTGCAGGTCTATCTAGATAAGATAAGCTGAATGAACAGTCTAGAGGAGAAAACAATGGGACCGATGATTCCGGGTGGACATGGGAGGGGGGTGGTGGGGAAAGGAGGTGATGTTGACCAACCCAGGGATAAGGGAACAACAAGTGATCCAAAAGTAGTGGCAAGGAGGGTGTGAGATGCCTGGTAGGGATTGATCAAGGGCAATGTAACCAAGAGAAATTACTGAAACCCAAATTAAGGCTGAGCATGATAGTGGGACAAGAGGAAAATAAAAGGAAATAGAGGAAAGAACTAGGAGGTAAAGGGCATTTGTAGAGGTCTAAATACAG
>NW_022103916.1:3266746-3282293 GCF_000313985.2 Echinops telfairi
CAACAAATATACAAATGTGCTTGACATACAATGGATGTATGTATGAATTGTGATAAGAGTTGTATGACCCCTCAATAAAATTATTAAAAAATAAAAAAGAATGGGCTGAAACATATATACAAATGTGCCTGACACAATGGATGGATGTATGGATTGTGATAAGAGCTGTACAAGCCCCCAATAAAATGATTTAAATTTTAAAAATTCTCTCCTAATATATCTGATTTATAAATAAAAAATTCTGTAAAGTTTTATTTTTCTGTAAGCATAAAAATTATGTTGTGATTACTTTAAATTGTACGATTTTTCTGTCTCTTGAAAGCTTACAAATTGGATAGGTCCTCAACAAATTTCAGAGAATTGGTTAGAAGAGGCTGAGATGTCATATAATCATGAATACTCTCCAACGGCTTCACATCACATTGAGAACAAAATTCAAATTTGCTACCTTGACCTAAAATAATCTCTATGACTTACTTCTTAACTAGTCTCCACCTTGTTTATTGTGCTTTGGTGGTTTGTTTGTTTTTATTGTTAGTGGTGGTTTTTAATTATGACCGCCAGAGTAAATCAGAGTAGTTCATAACCCTTGGACAAGTAGATGGATTCTGGGCTCCCATTTAATTTTAGCCCAAATCCAAGAACAGTTATTTCTTATAGCATGATCTTGCTCAATACTCACCTTAATAAAAAGATCACTGAAGATAAGGGTGCTACAGCAAAGTGTGGTGAAGAAAGCAGATGGTGCCTGGCTATCAATTGGAATAGTGTCTGGGGTATAAAAGGCTTGTATTCAAGCAAGCAGCCATATAAGCAAGGCATCAACTAAGTCCACATCAAAAGAGCACACTATATGATCCCAAGATGATGATAAGAAAACCCAGATATGATGAAAGGGGAAATATCAGAGCTTAACTTGTGAACACCCAATTTGTAGAAATTGTTCAGAACAGTGGGAGCCCCAAATCCATCTGAAACCTATCTAGTCAGATTAAGCCTCTGACAGATCCCTCCAGCCACAGGCGAGGGACTTGAACAGGTTTACCATCAGGCAGAGGTTAATGCATCTTGATTATGGTGGACTGAACTATGGTATAATATAATACTTGGTCAGTTGACCTCCCTCTTGACCCATCCTGAATTTGCTCTAGGCTAAAATATTTGTCTCTTGTTTCACATCAGAAATTCCTTCCCTGCCTTTTTAAATATTGTTGGTGGTCTTTTTCCCCCCTTATTCTTTATTTTCATTTTTATCATGATGCTATTACTATTAATTTGTCTTCTCTGTTTCATTTTGGTTTTGTTTTTATTATTTCTGTTAGATTTCCCAATTTATGATGCACAGAAAGTGTAGATACACAGAGACAATAACTGATGCAATGGTTTATAGGAAACATAGGTGGAGGAGGGTGAGGGGAATTGGGGAGCAAACAATAAAGCGGGAAGGGGAGAGAGTATTCTACCTGATTGTGATGATGTAGTATATACAACCCTTTTTAACTATGCAAACATATGGTATGTGGATATTATATAAAGAAAACTAGCAATAACAAAAAAAGAAAAGAAACCAAACTTGAAGCATGAATACCATGGGTGGAGGAAGAAGAGTTTTGCTGTGGGGCAATTAGCTTATGTTAATGGTAGTGGAATAATTTGGAAAAGAATATCAATAATGCATGTACAACACAAAGGAAATAATCAATGACACTGAATTCTACAAGTAGAAGTTGTTGAATTGGAACATGGTTTATTGTGCATATCTTTGCCATAATTAAAAAAATAATTACATGAATAACAATGAATACAAGGAAGAAGAAAATGCTCTAAAATTGACTGTGGTAATGATTGTACAGCCCTTCTTGTTATGCTTGAACTATTGAACTGTATGACACATAGATGAAATGCCAATGAAACTGTTAAAAGCGAAGATTTATAGCCTTGTTAATCCTACCTTGTTATTATTAGCTGCCATCAAGTCAGTTCCCACTCATAGCGACCCTATGTACAAAAGAATCAAACCCTGCCAGTCCTGCACCATCCTCACAATTGCTCTTATATTTGAGCTCATTGTTGGAACCACTGTGTCACCATATCCTTAGTGGTCTTCCTCATTGTAGTTCCCCCTCTGTTTTACCAAGCATAATGTCTTTCCAGGGCTTGGTCTTTCCTCACAATATGACCATAGTATGTAAGACTTTGGACACTTGTACCCATTCCAGAGAAAAGGGATTCAGCCAAATGTTTAAATTATAGATCACTATCAGCAGATCACTGACTGTGAGCTTGCCTTTAAAGAATATTCTGGCTATATTTTGTCCATGACAGATTTGTTTATTCTTTGGGTATTTTCAGTATTCTTAGTCACCACCATAAGTCAAACTTCGATTCTTCTCCAGTCTTCCTTGTTTAATGCCCAACTTTCACATGCATGTGAGGCTATTGAAAATACCCTGGCTTGGGTCAAAGAAATCTGCTGACTTTTCAACAATTTAAAGAGGTCTTACTCAGTAAGGGTATTTTGATCTTTTGACTGCTGCTTCCATGAGTATTGATTGCGAATCCAAGCACGACGAAATCTTGGCAACTTAAATAGGTCAACATTTTCTGGTGTTCTCTGCCTTCAGCTAAGTTATATCTGACATTGTTCCACATCCACTTCTGAATACAGCCTGAACATCTAGCTGTTCCCTGTCAATGTACTGCTGCAATAGTTGTTGGATGATCTTCAGCAAAATTTTACTCATATGTGATATTAATTATAAAACCAAATTAAATTCACTGGCATTGAGTCAATGCTGACTCAGAGTCACCACATTTGGGTTTACGAGATTGTAACTGTTAGGGGAGTAGAGAATCCAGTCTTTCTCCCTCTGGGCTGCTGGTGGTTTCAAACTGCCAGCCATGCGGATCACAGCCCAACGCCACCAGGGATTCTGTTATTAATAATCTCATTTTATAATTTGAGTATTCTGTTAAGTCTCTTTTCTTTGGAATGGGTACAAATATGGATCTCTTCCAGTCTATTGCCTAAGAAACTGTCTACAAATTTCCAGACATAGATGAATGAGTGCTTCCAGTACTTCATCAGCTTGTTGAAGCATTTCAATTAATATTTCATTAAGTCCTGGAGACTGGTTTTTGGTGAATGCTTTCAGTTCCAGTTGGACTTTGAGTTAGTTAATTGTGCCAGCCTGGCCGATAATCACATGTGGTGCTGGTTGAAAGGAGGAGGGATAAATGGGTGGTGAAGCCTCGCCTTTCTAGTTCTCGGGTCTCTTGTTTTGTGATGGTTGCATCGGGTGCAGCTGCCTTAGCAGTTCCCTGCTTCAGCTTGCAAGATAGACTTCCTACAAGACATCCCCAAGGAGAAGCCGCATGGATCTATCCCGATGCAGCCCTGAGTGCTGGAGCAGCCTTGTGGAGACCCCTGCCAGAGCTGAGATGCTTATTCGTTCACTGACCAGCTTTCCTCCTGCAGTCGGCATCGTGGCCTCTGTGTTGTGAGGTGGAGGACTTTGTGGACTGGTGTTGGGTTAATGGGTTAATGTTGGACTTGTGGACTTGGGCAGCATTGGGTTGGGATGTTTTCGTGATGCACATTTTCTTTACATAAAACTCTCTTAATCATGAGTCACTGTGGATTTGTTTCTCCAAAGTACCCAGACTAATACAGACTTTTTCCTTCAGCACCATTGGTTCTTGCTTGTATGCTACCTCATGAAATTGTGGAATGATGACTAGGTATTTTTGATATGCAGTGACTCTGTATATTCTTCCCATCTTCTTTTGATGCTTCCTGCTTCATTCAACATTTTGGCCATAGAATCTTTCAAGATTGTAACTTGAGACTTGAATTTTTTTTTCTTCAGTTCTTTCAGTTTCATATATGCAGAGAGTGTTCTTCCCTTTTAGTTTTCTAATTCTAGGTCTTTACACATTTCATGATAATGTATGTGTTTTCAAGCTGCCCTTTGAAGTTTTCTCTTCAGCTCTTTGACTTCATTTCTTCCATTTCTTTTAGCTACTTTACGATTAAGAGAAAAATTCAGTCTCTCTTCTTACATCCACTTTGATCTTTTCTCTTTCCTGTCTTGTTAATGACCTTTTGTTTTCTTCATGAATGATGTTCCTGATGTCGGCCACTTTTGTCATTAGTGTTCAATGCAACAGAGCTATTCTTGGGATGTTCTCAAAATTCAAGTACCATAGCATAAAGGTTGTAGTTTGGCTGTCATGGACTTGTTTTCATTTTCTTCAGCTCTATCCTGAAATTCCAGTCAGCCCCTGGCCTCACTTTAACTCCTAATATTGAGCTTCTCCATTGTCTCTTCCCAGAGATGTAGTCAATTTGATTCCT
The DNA here is from genome assembly GCF_000313985.2 of Echinops telfairi. NCBI lineage: Eukaryota > Metazoa > Chordata > Mammalia > Afrosoricida > Tenrecidae > Echinops > Echinops telfairi. The sequence continues at coordinate 3,271,104 of NW_022103916.1, forward strand.
AAGTATTCCATTTGGTGAAGTCCTGTTTATACTTGCCTTTGGGGTTGTTGAAGAGGTATTTGCTATGAATAACACTTGGGTGTTGCAAAATTCTGCCACGTGATCTCCAACTTCATTTTCATCACCGAGTCCATATTTTCCAATAACTATTTCTTTCTCCTGGTTCCCAACTTTTACATTCCAATCACCAATAATTATCAATATATTTTGTTTGCATGTTTGATCAATTTCCAATTGAAGTTATTGGTGGAGTTAGTCAATTTCTTCATCACTAGTTTCAGTGGTTGGTGCATAAATTTTAATAGTAATTGTATTGATTGGATTACCTTGGAGGTGGTTAGATATAATCCTATCACAGACAATATTGTATTTCATAATTAATTTAGCAATGTACTTTTTGACAATGAATGCCACAACATCCACTCAATTTTTATTCCTGGCATAGTAAATCATATAATTTTCGGATTCAAAATGGCCAATATCAGTCCATTTTGGGTTGCTAATTCCTAGGACATTAGTCTTCATTTGTTCCATTGCTCTTTTGACCACTTCCAGTCTTCCTATATTCACATTTAACACATTCAAAGTTATGATAATTAGCAGATTTTTCCAGCGATTTTTCTTTACCTTGAGTCATTCCCCACAAGTAAATGAAGATCCAGAAGGTTCCACTCCCAAAGTCTTTACCTAACTCATGTCTCCATGATTGTCAACTCGATTCTGAGAATGCAGATCCTCCTCAGTCACATTTCAATTGCCCTCTGACCCGAGGGGACCGTCATCTGGCACTGCCTTCTACAATATTCCATTTCCATTCATTAGGCCTTCAGTATCTAACAGCATTTCGAAGCTGAGCATAAGATTTTCAGGAGCTTCTTCCTCCGAAGTGGGGAGCCAAGTCCTTCTTCATTGTCTGTTCTTAGTCTGATGGGGTGACCCTGCTGCTATTTGAAATAGCAGTGACATAGATTCCGTCATCACAGCAACACATAAGCCACCACAGTATGACTAAGTGACAGACAAGAAAATAAAAATAAACAAAGAAAGGAAAAAAATGGTGTGGGAATGGGCACCCAGAAAGCTGGGAATGCAGGATGGTTTATTGCCCTCTACCAGTCAAGGAATTCACAAGAAGGGTTGGGGAAGGAGGAGAGTGTGCAATACCCAATCTTAGACAGAGATCTGGTGCCCTACCTAGTGTCTAAGGTAAAGACACATGATTCAGAAGTAATTCCTCCTAGTTTAGAGAGTAGCTGAGATCAGGGTGCTTGTTCCAGGAAGGGGCTTTTTTGAACTCAGAGGGCAATGGAAGGCTGGCTGGCTATGGAAGGAATTTTTGCCTGCCTAGAAGTGTCTGAAGGCAAATAGGCCATCTGACATTACGTGTTCTGCTGGTCTGATCAGGCCGAACGCATATCTCCATATGCAGGGATGGTGCATGTAGCACCTGGACCACCATCTAGTCAGAGCAAGAGCTGTGAGGAAGGCAGTGTTACCATGCAACTAGTCAACAAGAAGAGTCACCATGCTTCTGGTCACCAAGAAGATGTGGGAAAAGGGGAAGGATCACAAATTTCTGATTGTCATCACCAGTGTAGGCATTAGCACTATCATTGTCTTCGTTGAATGCTGCTTGCAAAATTCCAAATTGGCTGAGCTGTGTCAGACCAGCTGGCAATTTATTTTCTCACTGCTTTGTTTTTTTGTTTTGTTTTGTTTTCAGATTCCTCCCCTAATCGGTAGTCAATACACTTCTCGACCCTTTTCTCCAAAGTTCAGGATTTTAGGTTTATCATCCCTATCTGTTTAGTTTGGCCTCTCATGTCTTTGATGAAGAGGATCTGTGTAGCCTGTATGTCTAGTTCTCCATTTTGCTGGAAGTCCTCATGAGTTTAGTTTTTGTTTTGCTGAACTTAAAGCTAATTCTGCAGGTTGCTGTTAGTGGTGGTTGGAGTCTAGAAGGCAGCTAGAAATACAGGTTTGGAGCTCTGGAAAGAAATTGAGATTAAAGATGTTGATTTGAGTGAATGCTCTTTAAATAGAAGTGAGTACTGAGGCCATGAAGTATAAGGTATCACAAAGGTAATGTTATTCAAAGTACCAGATCACAGCAAGAGAAGATGCATGTGGTAAAATATAAACCAATGCATTGTTTATGTCACTGAAAAGATATTGTTACAATAAGCTACCAGCAGAACTAGTCCAAATGTTCAGCAATGTCAGTGATTATATTTTGTACAATATTTTAATCCCATTGGGGACTAATAATATATCATTTTTTATTACCATAGGTATATGTACTAAAGTTTAAGTAGCAGTGCTCTATGGAAAGGAGCCCTGGTGACATAGTGTGCTACACAGGCTGCTACTCACAAGGCCATCAGGTCAAACCCACTGGGAAAAAAAGATGAGGCTTTCTGCTCATCTGGTTATGGGGTTCTCAGAAACCTACACGTTTGAAGAGGATGAGAATTATCAAAAGAGAAGTAAATAGTCAGGCATTCATATAGTGAGAATCAGTTCACTAACATAGACAGTAGTAATATCAATGCCACAAACAGGTAAAGAATAGAGTACCAGGAATGGTTCTGTCCCTCAAGAAGCTAAACGTTTATATCCCATATGATAGGGGCTCCCAGAATCACTCACTTATCCTTTTATGTTCTGCTGGAGTGACTTGTAGATGAAGACCCCGTGACAAAGAAGTACATTTTGAATTCATGACTCTGGGAGAAATTTGGAGAAATATTTCCATGAAGGTTGAAATTGGGTCCTTTGGTCTATGATAGTGGGTGGAAGGGGCATGGCAGGTGGCAAGAAGAAAGGTTTTAAAGCTGTAGATTGTGAAGTAGGAGACAGGCTCATAACCACACCTTGTTCCTGTTGCCCTAACTACACTATTGGTGACATCTTCATAGAAAAGCACTATTTACACTGTAGGCTTCTTCCCCAAAACATTAATTTTACAAGGTTCAACTGGGCTAAATGCTATTAAGTTCCATATACCCCATTAGCTCCCACACCCCCAAGTTGTGAGCTTGGACTTCACCCAGTACCAAAATGTGATTTGATATGACCAGGAAAACCCAAAGCACAGCTCAGGCTTAACAGTATTAGCAATGTTGCATTCAGTAAGTAGTCAAGAGATTGTTCCAAAGGGCTTTACCATGCTGCAGTCAGCAGCTTGATGAAGAGCTGCTTACAGCTATCTGTGATTGGAGAGGCAAGTTCCTTGCCCTCAAAAAAAAAGTTACCTTATTTTGTGTTTCTCTCGAACCAGATTTTCAGTCTCTCTGCTTCCATAATCTCTATTTAAAATTTAATTGTTCTGAAAGCATTCACACCTTACCATCACCGACAGTCTGAGCTGCTTTTAGATGCTCTTTGCAGGTGACTTCTGGCTTAATGCAGTGGTCCTCGGGCCTCGCAATATCAGAGTTATCTGAGAACTTTTTAGAAAAGCAAATGATAAGATCCCTTCCAGACCTAAAGCTCTAAGGGTAGTTTTTCATGTTTTAACAAGTTGTCTGGGTGATTCTGATGCATGCTAAAATTTCTGAACCGCTGTTCTATAGGATTGCTATGAGTTGACATCAATTTGATGGCAGTGAGTTTGGTTTGGTTATAATGGAAAGACTTACAGGCCAGACAGCTCAGGGTTTGAACCTGATCTCCACACTATCTATGTAACCTTGGATAATGAAAACATCTAATATTTATTGATAACTATATTATTTAACAAGGAAGGTGCTAAGCACATTAAAGGGATTATTAGATAGATCTACAAACACACATATACTACTGAATTAGATACTATTCTTTAGGGCTAGAAAACGGAGACTTTGGAAAGTTAAGAAAAATTCCTGAGATCTGGTAGTGATAGAGCTCAGTTCGAGTAGTTTGGCTTCAGAGTCTGAACTTCTAACCATTTACTTGAGTCTTAGTTTCTTCATCAGTAAAACAAGGCTAGTATTATCCTACTTTCAAGAGTTATGAAGATTACAAAGAATATACCATGGGCCCAGAGCTTTGCTGGTGAACTGATGCTTTCAAGAAGAAACCTACAGTGTACATGGTGCATGTCCATGAAGATATCACCAATAGCATAATAAAAGCAGGAGGAACAAGATGTATGGAGCCCTGGTTGCATAGTGAGTTATGCATTGGGCTGCTAACCACCAATAAGCACATCAAAATCATCAGCCACTACATGGCAGAAAGATGAGGCTTTATACTCCCATAGAGATCTGTAGTCTTGGAAACCCACATGGACAGTTCTGCTTTGTCATATAGGATCGCTATGGGTCGATAGCCGTAAGAGGAGCAAGATGCAGCTATAGGCATAGATTCAATTTCCTGCTTTTCAAGCTACAACTTTATTCCAGGTGAGGAACCTAACTCCTTGCCATCTTCACCTTTACCCCAGGTCTAATGGAACTATGTTTGTATGATGAGCTCAAACATGACAACAATTGTAAGGATAGTGCAAGATTGAGAAGTGTTTTATTCTGTTGTATGTAGGATGGCTGTGAGTCAAAACCAACAATTGAGCTAACGGAAGCAGTCCTCTCTATGGAAATTCCTCCCCCACATTGATTCAGGTAGTTTTCAAGGGATTACCTTACTGAGAAAGTGATGCTATGCTGCACAGTGACCTCTGGTAGGAACAAGATTTATGGACAGTTACCTTCCCCATACCCACCGACCAAGTAGTTTAGAGATCCATTCCCTGATACAGAAAATAAAAGTGACATGAACCTTGAAAAAATGCTTCTCTTTCTCATCTTCTTCATATCTCCCAATTGATCTGTGGAAAGAGAATATGCTAGATACATGACTTCCTACGCGTTCTATTGAAAGGTTGCCATGGAAACCAGATCCAGTCTCTGTCTCTAGCCTGTTGATAGTCAACAAATGGCTCCTAGTCTATTTTCCTCATTGCTGTGGCCTCTGTTTCTAGTGATTTTTGTCTCATGTACTTTGAATATTTATTAGGAGAGACCAGTCCCTGGAAAAAGACATTATGCTTTGTAAAGTAGAAATTCAGTGAGAAAACGCAAGACCCTCTTACAAGATGAAATGGATTGACCCAGTGGCTAAAAAATGGGCTCAAACATCACAATTGTGAGGCTGGCACAGTATCAGGCAGTGTTTGATTCTGCTGAACGAAATTCTGTTGCCATGAGTAGGAACCAACTCTATGGCAACTAACAACAAAAACTACAAAACCTCATTTCTTTGTTACACAAAGTAGAAATGCAACTTGTTTGTTCACTTAGCCAATATCAGTTGAGTACCTAGTGGCCCTGAGGACACAGTGGTTAAGCACTGGGTATCTAACCAAAAGATTGGCAGTTCAATCCATCAACCACTCCAAGGGAGAAAGATGTCTGTCTGCTTATGTAAAACGTTATAGCTTTAAAAGCCCTATAGGTGCTGTCTCTACAAGTTGCAATAAGTTGGAATTGACTCCATAGCAATAGGCTTGATTTTTAGTTTAGTTGAGCACCTACTATGTGCCAGGCATTGTTTTTACATTATGGAGAATCCGGTAAATAAGACTGATAATTTTTTGTTGAACTAAATTAAATCAAATTATGTTGTGTTCTTAATTCATTGCTGAAAAGTGATATCAAATGATTTTCATTGCACCTTATTTGATGAATATCTACTGAGCACATCCTCTGGACCAGGCGCTATTTTAGCTGTTGGGGATAGAACAACATATAAGACTTTTACCTTCATAGAACTTACTTTCTTAATGAGGACGACACACAACACACAAGTATATAAATAAGATGATTATATTAGTCTGGAATAATCTAAAAATAATGGTTTAATTCCATTTCCATCAGATCTACTCTGACTCATAGTGACCCTGTAGGAGACAGTAGAACTGCCCCATAGGACTAGAATGGGTTTGGGGCTTGTACTATATCCTTGCTCTAATTTAAGAGCAATTAGTTCTTACATCATGGCCCCGGGTCTTAAAGGATTTTTTAAAAAACAAGCAGCCAGCCATCTAAGAGAAATGTCAAATAAGTCCACATGGGGAAAGCATACCAAGATCAGTAACTAAAAGATTATAAATCATATAATCCAAAACCAAAGAAGGGAATAGTATCAGAGCCTAAATTGTGAGAATCAGGTTTGCAGAAGGCTATGGATGACAGTGGAAGCCCAAGATACATTTGTGGGAACTACACAGGGAATAAACCTCCAGTGATTTCCCTCTATCCATAATAGAGGAATGGGAACAAACTGGTTACCAAATAGTGCATTGGATAGACAACTATCGGACATCAAAATTATAAACATGACTTGAACAGTTAAAATATTGTCAGTAGATCCCACCTCTGATGCATGTTGTCCCTGATCTAGGTTTCACCATTTTTTGTTGTTATTTCATTTTGTTTTGTTTTGTTTCATATTAGGGTTTCATACTAGGGTTTATGACAGACGTATTTTGTCATTGGGCATAATTCTCTAGAATTATGTTATAGGCTTTTTTATTTTTTGGTATATGAAACCTAGGATTGATGAACTTATAGAGACAGCAAGTAGAATAAGGGTTCCTGAGGGGTACAGTGTGGCAGAAGGTGGGTACAGCAGGAGTAAAGGGGAGCTAATATTAAGAAGTTCAAGGAGGAAAAGAATGTTTTGAAACTGATTGTGGTAGCCATTTCACAATACGGCTGTGTGTGATTGAGCTATAAAATGATATAACATCTGTATTAGCACGAAATAAAATGGTTTTGAAAAAAGATTAACCTCGAGTTGCAATCTTGAAAGATTCTGTCGGAAAAATATTGAATGATGTAGTAATGATGATGGAAAGAATGTACAGTCACTGAACCAAAAAAGAACTAGTTGACATTCCACCATTTCAGGAGGCAGCATATGAGCAAGAAAACAATAGAGCTGAAGGAAGAAGTTTAAGCTGCACTGAAAAGATTAGCCCAAAACAAGGCTTCAGCAATTGATGGAACACAAATCGAAATGTTTCAACAAGCTGATGAAGCACTGGAAGCACTTACTAGTCTATGCCAGAAAATTTGTAAGACAGCTGCTCGGCCAACTGGAAAATATTCATATTTGTACCCATTCCAAAGAAAGATGATAGAATGATCAAATTATAGAATATCACTGATATCACATGCAAGTAAAATTACTTAAGCTGATCCAACAATGGTTACAGCAGTACATTAACAGAGAATTGCCAGAAATTCAAGTTGGATTCACACGAGGACTTGGAACAAGGGGTATCATCTCTGATATATCTTAGCTGAAAGCAAAGAATGCCAGAAAGGTTTTACTGATTATGCCAAGGCATATGACTGTGTGGGTCATGACAAACTATGAATACCCTTGAGAAGATGGGCATTCCAAAACACTACATTGTACCCATGCAGAAATTGTACATGGATCAAGAGGAAGTTGTGCAAATGGAGCAAGGGAATATTGTACAGTTTAAGATCAGGAAAGGTATATGACATGGTTGGATCCTCTCACTATAATTATTCAATCTCTATGGTGAGCAAATTATGAGAGAAGCTGGATTATGTGAAGAAGAATGTGGCATCAGGATCAGAGGAAGATTTATTAACACCGTGCAATATGCAGATAGCACAACCTTGTTTGCTGAAAGGGAGAAGGATTTTAAGCACTTGCTGATGAAGATCAAGGATTGCAGCATTCATCACGGATTACAACACAATGTCAAGAAAATCAAAATGCTCACAACTAGACCAATAAGTAACATCATGATAAAGGAAGAAAAGATTGATGTCAAGGATTTTGTCTTGCTTGGACCCACAATCAATGCTGATGGAGGCAACAGTCACGAGTTCAAAAAACACATGTGCTGGGTAAATCTTCTGCACAACACGTCTTTAAAGCATTGAAAAGAAAGAATGCCACTTTGATGATTAAGGAGCACCTGCTCCAAGCCAGGGTATTTTTAAATGTCTCATATGCATGTGAAAGTTGGACACTGAATAAAGAAGACAAAAGAAGAATTGAAACATTTAAAGTTTGGCACTGAGAAGAATATTAGTAGCATGGATTGCTAAAAGGACAAACCAATCTGTCTTGGAAGAATTATAGTCAGAGTGCTCCTTAAAAGCAAAGACTTTGTCTTACATGATTTGGACATATTGTCAGGAGGGACAATATGGAAAAGCACATCGTGTTTGGTAAACTAGATGGGCATGACAAAAAAAGGAAGGCCCTCAAGGAGATGGATTGACCACCATAGCTGTAGGGCTCGAGCTTGGGAACAATTGTCAGGATGGTGCCGAACCAGGCAGTATTTTACTCTGTTGTGCACCAGGTTGCTTTGAGTAGGCCATGACCTGATGGCACCTAACAGTAACAATCCCTAATTTCTCTCTTTTTATTAGCTTCTCATTTCTTGGCTTTTCTTGAGCCTACTGGCATAGTGGTTACACCTTGGGCTGCTAACTGCAAGCTCAGAAGTTCAAAAACAACAGCTACTCTGCAGAAGAAAAATTAGGCTTTCTCCACTGGTAAATAGTGATAGTCTTGGAAACCCACAGGGTTAGTTCTACCCTATTCCACGGGATTTCTACAATGGCAATGAGTCTGATTTGGGAGGATTTGGGTTGCCTTTCTTTACTACTCTCCTTTTCTTCACCCTCCTCAGTTTTAAAATTAGGAAAGGTGTATTTTTTTCTATTACCTTTCCCTTGTTTCTAATTTTCATTCTTTTTTTGTTTTAGTTATTAAATATTTTTTCTTGCAGTTGTTCACTTATTTTACCTGGTTTATTATTATAATTTCTTTCCTTGTCCCACACAGTGAAAGACAGCAACAGTTGCCACATGACTCAACCATAGTCGTACTTCCTGGAGCCTGATCCTCTCTGTGAGGGTCACTACTTACTCCTGATATACAATGACCAAAATCAACCAGACACACCCTCGATAGTGCTACACAACCAGCAAACATAGAACCTCAAACACCACTCCATTGTATATCACACTTAAAGAAAAAAAATGGTGACTGCATATAAACATACCAACATACAATCATCAGTTAAATTCAAATACAATACCACAATGATTCAAGTGAACAGAAAATTTCAGTTCTCATTAAGAAACAAGAAAAGGTGCTCCAAATAAGTCACCAAAATACAGAGTCAAAGAAAAAAAGTGGCATTGACACCATCAGATAAATGGCTCAAAAGAATTATATATAGTTACTTTTAGTGGCTTGAGAGAAAAACAAAAAATCTGAAGGATAAATCAAGGTAAACACAGAAAAATTTGAGAATTCAAAAAGACTATGAGAAGAAACTGACAAAATAAATAAAAAATTGGAAAGCCTACCAAAAAAGCTAATAGAAATCCCTAAAATTAATACTAAGGTTTAAGAAGCACATAATTCATTGGAGGGGCAAAGTAGTAGAACTGTATCAATGGAAGACTGACTTAGTGAACTTCAAGAAAAATCTCTCTTTACTAAAGTGCTAGAGAAACAATTAGGTGAAAAAAGGACTTGGAACAAGTGAAGAAAGCTTACAAATTATGTTGGACACAATCAAGAAGAACAACTTATGTGAGACTTGAATTCCAGAATAGGAAAAGGCAAAAGAAAGAGCAGAGAACTTATCAAAGACTTGTTGCAAGAAAAATTGCCTGGATAGTGAGATGTCTATCCAAAATTTTAATGATCCAGGAAAGATAATAGATCCCCAGAGAAAAGCACAGGATATATCATAATCAAATTTTCCAAAACCAAAGACAAAGAAAGAATCCTGAAAGCAGCTTTGTAAAAATAAAAAATCACCTAAAAAGTAGAATCAATAAGACAATTCTGATTTCATGGCAGAAACTATGCCAGAAAGATGGAAATAGGATGACCTATATAAAACTGTGAAAGAAGAAGAAATATACAGAAAATAAAAGGGTTCCTCAAATTATGATACCTAAATTTGGACATTTGCAAATAAATGGGAATTAATGGAATTTTTGACCAACAGTCCATCTAACAAGAAACACTGCAGGGAGTTCTTTGGACAGAGAACCCAAAATGGCACAAAACAACTTGTTATTAGCACACATGGCATCCTCAACTATACATATATGTGTCCAAGGTAAAAAAACAACCTACAAGATTGTAAATAGGGGAACCAGAGTTATCAATATGTAACACATTGGTACAAAGTAAAAAAGGTGTTTTATAGAACTACCAAATGAAGAGGAAGTCTAGTTGATTTCAAGAACTGACTGTTTTAAACTTTGGAAGAAATTAATTGCAGGGTAACCTCCAAGACAGTTAATAAACCTCATGAAAATAAAAAAGAGGAAAATTATAAAGATTTAGTAAACAACAGCAAAAGGAAAATGATAAGAAAACACAAAATTATTTGGACAAAAGAAACCACACGTGCATGAATGAGCACACACACAGCAAAATGCCAGCAATAAACTCATACGTAGCAAAGATTACACTGAATATAATTGGATTAAATACATGATCAAGAGATAGAGAACAGAAGACTGAAGTATAAAACCCACAAATGATCATTTGAGACACAAAACCAAAAAAACCCCTGAAAATCCAAATGTAGAAAAAGCTAATGGTCATCACAAAAACATAGGAGTGGCAATATTAATATCTGATAAAATAGCATAAGAGATGAAAGGACATTTTTAGTGATCAAAGTGTCAATTGAACAAGAAGACACAACCATAATAAATATCTATGCGCCCTACAAAAATCCTCAAAAATACATAAATCAAATTCTAACAGCAGTTAAGAGAGAAATAGATAAATCTGTAATAATAGTAGGGGACTTTAATACAACACTTGCCATGAAGGACATAACAACTAGAGAGAAACTCAACGAAGACACAGACAAACTAAACAGTACAAGTAACCAAAATGATCTCATATTCATATACAGATTACTCCAGTCAACAACAGCACAATATGCAATATTTCCCAGTACACATGAAATATGTTGTAGAGTAAATCACATGGTAGATCAAAAGCAAGCATCAGGAAAATTTTAAATGTTATAAAATGACAAAGCATTTTCTCAGAGCTCAACTCTATAAAATTAGAAATGAATGAGTCACTTAGGGTTCAGTATAGCAATAATGAAACCCACAACCTTCCTCTAGTTCTTAAACGCTTCCTCCCCCCAACTACCATGACCCCAAT
>NW_022103916.1:3282821-3286084 GCF_000313985.2 Echinops telfairi
AAAAATACAAAAAATTTTGAACCAAACAATAATGAAAGCACAACCTAACAACATGTCTGTGATGGAGCAAAGCAGTGTACAGAGGTCAATTTATAGTAATAAATTTACATATTAAAAAAGAAGCCAAATAAACACCTTACCCTAACATCTCTAGCAATTATAAAAAAGAACAGCAAATTAAGCCCACAATCACTAGAAGAAAATAAATAATGATTATTCACTGCCATTGAATCAATTTCACCTCATACAGAACAGAGTATAATTACCCCTTTCAATTTCCAAGGTTGTAAATCTTTATGGGAGCAGAAAAGCCTCATCTTTGTCCTGCAGAGCAGCTAGTGGGCTCAAACTTTTGATCTTGTTATTAGAACAACACCAACAGAGCTCCTTATTATAAAGATTAGACAGAAATAACTGAGACAGAAACTGAAAAATCGAAACAGAAGCAACAAGACTAGAACTTGACTATTTGAAGACATTAATACAATCAACAACTCTCTATCAAATTAACCAAAAGGAAATGGGAAGCAGTCAATAACACTAATGACATCACAACAGAGCCGACTGATATAAAAAGGATAATAACCAAATACTATGAAGCTCAAAAAAATTAGTTGACATTCAACTAGTTCAAGAAGTAGCATATAACCAGGAAACAATGGAACTGAAGGAAGGAGTCCAAACAGCACTGAAGACATTAGCACAAAACTAGGCTAGACAGAATAGCTATCAAAATGTTTGTAAAAAATCATGCAGCACTGGTAGCACTCACTCGTCTATGCAAAGAAACTTATAAAATGATTACCTGGCCACCTGAGTAGAAGAGATCCACATTTGTGCCCATTCTAAACAAAAGTGACCCAGTAGGAAGCAGATATTTTCTAATAATATAGCTAGTATCACTGACTGCTAAAATTTTACTGAAGATAATTCAAAAGTACACATATAGAAGTTGCCAGAAATTCAGGCCAGATTCAGAAGAGGATATGGAACAAGGGATATTATTGTTAATATCAGATCTAGAGTGGTCTCTCTTATGATTTTGAGTTCTGTCCTGCATTTTTCTCCCCACTTTATCTAGGAGAGTGGTTCTCAACTTTCCTAATGTCGTGACCCTTTCATACAGTTCCTCATGTTGTGGTGACCCCCCCCCAACCATTAAATTATTTTCATTGTTATTTCATCACTGTAATTTTGCTACTGTTATGAATCGGGCGACCCCTGTGAAAGGGTCGTTCAACCCCCAAAGAGGTCGCAGCCCACAGGTTGAGAACCACTGATCTAGGACCTTGTAATGTAATCCTTTTCAGAGCAGTTAATATTGGTAGCTGGGCATCATCTAATTAATTTGGTCACCAGGTTGCGGAGGTTGATGTTTTCATGGGTCATTAGTTCATTGAACTAATGGTTTTCATTCATCTTTAAATTTTCATCACTCTTATTTCCTCCAAATGGAGACTAATAGTATCACCTTATATGGTTGCTCATGAACTTTTAAGGCTGCAGTAGCTACTGGCTAAATAGGATGTAAAACATTGTCTTTGTGAGCTATGTTTCCAATGGACCTTGGTGTCTTCACAGAATATGGTCCCTAGTCTCTGGGCCCAGTGACTCATTCCCACAAGGTGTTTGGCTATATCCAAGAAAATTTTCTAACTTTGATCCCTGTATGCTCCACCACATTTATGGATATAGTTACAGCAAATATACATATGAGGGGGTACCCTCCCCACAAAAAGGTTTTTTTTTAAGCTCTTATTTTTACTAAACAACCTTATCACCTTCAAAGTAGTCTCCATTCATTATACTCTCCATTACATTATACTCTCCATGTATATTATACATTTGTCAAATCTACAATTCCAATTTTGGAAATACTTTTTAAACTCATCTGTTCGGATAGCTGAAAGTACCTCCCTCATTTTTTTCTTCATCTCTTCTATATCATCAAATTGCTGTCATTTCAGGTCCCTCTTCATTCACAGAAACAAAAAGAAGTCACACAGAGTGAGGTCAGATGAATAAGGTGCGTTAGGCAAGAGAGGCATGTTGGTTTTTGGGTGCTCAGTGCACCCAAAACTGGTGCACTGAGATGGCAGCATGAGCAGGTGCATTGTCGTGGTGGCAAAACCAGTCCCCCGTCTGTCACAAATCAGGCCCTTTTGGGTCAAAAACGGTAAGCCAACATTTCAAAAACCCCAAAAAAAAAACCTGAATAACAATCTGACCTGGTGGAATGATCTCCAAATGCACTATCCTCCCCCCATCTAAAAAACAAATGAGCATCATTTCTAGTTTTTGCTTTTTTTGGCACCCCCTCGTATATAGATATTCTCTGTCAAACACACACATACACACACACACACACACACGCACACATCTTCATGGTCTATTGAAGATTTGCGTATGTAACAGTAAATGCCTTTCTTGCCTTTAACTCTTCCAGGTGTCTTCTCCTGCCTCCATCATTTTATTTTTGGCCAACCTCCCTCTTACTGTATATTGTCTTGCCCTTCACCCAAGTTAACACTTGTCTGCCTGCTAGCCATGAATCCCCTCCTTTCCTTGCATTTCCACTCCTTGAAACCATCAAATAATGTTAATTTACTGTGAAAACATTTTCTTGACTTTTTATAATCTACACAATATTTGTGCTTTTGTGATTGACTAATTTCACTCAGCATAATGTTTTCCAGGTTCATCTCTGTTGTGAACTATATTTTACCTTGATTTTCCTTTTATTTATTTCCAGTTTTATAGGGTTCTGATTCAAGAAGAGGTTTTGTAATATCTCAACATTTAAAAATGCATTGAGGCTGCTTAGCTTAACATATGGTCTACTCTGGAGAATGTTCCACATGCACTGGAAAATAATGCATATTATGTTGTTGGTGGTTGGGATATTCTGTGCAACATTAAAGAATAATGATGAATCTGCAAGAAACTTAATAACATGTGTGAACCTGGAGGACATCATGATGAGTGAAATAAGTAAACTGCAAAGGAAAATATAGTCAAGAAATTGTTTTCACAGTGAAAAAAGAAAAAACAAAATGAAACAAAATCTTTGTCGGCTGCCAGGAGTAAGAGAGGAAAGGAAGAAAGGTAGAGGGTAGACAAATATTAAATTGAGTGAAGGAGGAAAATATACAAATATTAATATAAAAATATTACATTGAGTAGAGGAGAAGAGAATATACAAGAAGAGGGAGATCAGTCAAAAATAATGGAAGCAGAGGAAGACACTGAGTACAAGAGTTAAA
>NW_022103916.1:3286184-3287963 GCF_000313985.2 Echinops telfairi
CAGGTCACAGCCTGATGATATCGCTTTGGGAGGGTTTCCTATTTCATATTTATAAATAGAGAACTGGAGCACTACCCCTGCCATTTCTTTCTATGTCTCTCTCTCTCTTCTTGACTGTCTCTCCTTCCAGCTGATCTGGATTCTACAACAGGTCTCTTAGAAAATGTGAGGGTGGCCTATGATACTGCCATTGATCTGGGAGTTCTCTGTGCCCTACCATAACATTTGATCTGCTGATCTGTTTCCACTTCCACCAGCCTTTGATCTTCTGGATCCCTGACTTCCCAGTTTCCCTGCAGACATGAGTCACGAAAACCTCCAGCATATCTGACAACTAAACTGGAATTAACTGCTTCTACAACTGTGTGAAGCATTTTTCTTGATATAAACTTCTTTTATATACATACCAAATGTCACTGGTCTTGCTCTAGAGAATGCCTAACACAATGGTGACTTATGAGCAGATGCATGGATAGACATCCAGGCTCAACAAATGTTTGTGGAAAGTGGGAAAATCTACATAGTGTATATGTCTCACAGAAAATACTTGCACATGTATATTTACCATCGCTACAAATATATCCATGAATGTGGTGGAGCATTCAGGGAGCATATTTATAAAAACTTCTTAGACATAACAGAAAAAGTTGAGGGTATGATTCATTGTCCCTGGGGGCTCAGGATCATGATCTCTGGGGATTCCAAGTTCAATTAGCATAACATAGCCCACAAAGACAATGGTCTACATCTAATTTGGGTGAGTCTGCTGAGTAGCAACTAGGGTCTTAAAAGCTTTTGAATGGTCAGCTAAGGTTTCTAATGGTCTCTCCCTGTCCAGAGGAAAGACAGTGATGAAAACAGAAGGTGCATGGAAGCAATTAGTCCAATGGACTAATGACCCATGTGAATAATTGTCTCCATGACATTGAACCCATTACTAGATGGTGCCTTGCCACTACTGCCTGCTGCTCTGAAAGGATCTCATTAGAAGGTATTGGATATAGTGGGAGAAAAAAATGTAGATTGAAACTCAAATTTGGAAAAAAGACCACACTTACTGGACAAATAGATATTGCTTTAACCCCCAAGAGGGTTGACTGCTGGAGCTATAAATGAATTCACCTCCATGACTTAGTTTTCAGTTAAATAATAGACAGGTCTATAGGGAAGTATGTCCATATTTGAATAATTAACATTTGATATCAAAAGGCAGTATTTGACCAAGGTCAATGTTCAGATGGGTTAGGAAAAAAGGAGGACTAGAGACAGGAAAAAGGGAGGAAATAGGCTATGTGGCATTACATTGTGGGGACTGCAATCAGAAATGTGAAATAAAATGTGTATGAATTCTTGAAAGAGAAATTGATCTGCTCTACAAACCACCACTTATTATTGAATAATAAATACAAGTTTTTTAGTATGGCATAAGAAAGTCTTTCAAAGTCTCATACTGAAGTCCAGTTGGAAGAGCCGAGTCCAGTCTCAAAGTGGAGGGTCATGATCCAAAGGCAACTAAGCAGTTGCAAAAATTGTTTAATCATGGTCTAAGCTGTGAAACTACAGACTATAGTTTAAGAAAACATTGCAAGAAATGGAGCACACTCACAGATTGTGGTGATGAGAGAAACCCCAACAAACATTCCAGGGTCTCCGGTTTTGTGACTTACTCTTGTGGTGAAGAGGTGGATGCAGCAATGTGTGCCCAGCCACACAAGATTGATGGCTGTGTAATGGAGCCAAAGAGAGCTGTTTCAAGCAAGGATTCTGTAAAGCATGTTG
>NW_022103916.1:3291074-3301636 GCF_000313985.2 Echinops telfairi
CTATTAGCACAAAAAGACCTGGTAAACCAAAGTTCAATCCTCCTACACTTTCTATTAGCGGTAGCAATCAGCACATACTAGTTATGAGTTAATGCTCTGTTAACTCCCCCACTTTTCTATTCCTCAAAAATCTCAGGAAATCTCTCAAATTTCATTAAAATCATTCTGTATGCCTCTCATACTATTTGTATTTAATATGAATGATTCAAAAAAATTGCATTCTTATGCCTCTTATTACTAAAATTTCGCAGATGGAGCAAATTTTCCCTCATTTCCATTCCAAGTTTTCATCTCTCTTATGCAAAAAAAGTTGTGGAGTAGGATAAGACTACAATTATGTGCTGCAGTTAGAAGAAAATGTCAAATTTCATGGGAAATAATGTAAATATAACAAAAATGTTAGATGAAACAAAACTCACCGACATGAAAGGGATGGTCACTAATGGTAAGAGTAGGTAATATGAATAAGGGGGTATGGTCATAGGTTTTAAGTGAACAACAAATTAGTAGAAATGGCAAAAGCTAATGCAATGTGTCCCCTTGTACCTTGTAGAGACCTTGGCACATTTGTAGTGAAACTCTCCTGACCAGGAGTTGACTGAATTGGTAAGAATCAAATTGAAGAATTCAAGGAGAATGAATTCTGATGGCTTCGCTGGGCTTTTAGAGAAAATAAATGCAATCATGTAGGGAAAGTAAATAACACGAAGACTGATTTGTAGGAATCACTCCATCATGTTAGCTTCTGTCAAGTAGGTTCTGACTCCTAGTGAGCTATGTACAACAGAAAGAAACACTACCAGATCCTGTACCCTCCTCACAATTGTGCTTATATTTAAGTCCATTATGGTGGCCCTTGTGTCGATCCATCTTAGCGAGCGTCTTCTTCTTTTCCACAGCCCCTCTACTTTACCAAACACGATGTTCTTCTCCAGGGACTGGTCTCTCCTGACATGTCCAAAGTATGAGAGACGAAATCTCACCACCCTTAGTTTTAAGGAGCAAACCAGCTGTACTTCTCCCAAGACAGATTTGGTTGTTCTTTTGGCAGTCCATGCCACTATTTCTCTTTTTTAATTTAAAAAATTTATTTTTAAAGTCTTATTGGAACTTAATCCACACATCACACAATTCAATAGCTCAATCATATCAAGAAAAATTGCACAATCATTACCAAAATCAATTTCAGAACATTTTCTCCCCACCCATGGTTAAATTGCCTAAATGAGTTGTGTAATCACCTTCGGTTCTAGTGCTCACTCCCCCTCCCACCTTCATTCTTTACTCCTGAAATCCCCTCACCCTCCCCATCTTCTGCCCCCTACATCCCCTACAAACCCTTGCATAAGTTATTATCTCTATGCATCCACTCCTTCTGTGCTTCCCAAACTTGCAACCCCAACAGAAACAAGAAAGTTCGAAATTAATTAAGTGGTAATTATAAAGCTTTAGTAATATAAAGATAAAAATACAAACAATGAGTAAGAAAAAAGGACCATTATCACTATTTAAAAAGCCAGGGAAGATGTTTTTGTCACGGAACAAGCAAGAGGTCCTTGCATCTAGAACAAATTCAGGTTGCATCTAGAGGGAGGTCAACTGACCAAGTGTCATGTTTGATCCAGCATAATCAGGAATGCAATAATCTATGTTTGATAGTAAGGCTGTTCCAGACCTTTGCCTGTGGCTAGAGGGAATCTGCCAGGGGATTAATCTGACTAGATAGTCTCCAGATGGGTTTTGGGCTCCCATTGTCCTCTACAGTCTTCCACAAATAGGGTGTTCACAATTTTAGCTCTGATACTTTTCCGTTTGCCATATTTGAATTTTATTATTATCATTTTTGCATCACACAAGCTGGTGTGCTTCTTCCATGTGAGCTTAGCTGACTTCTCGCTTAGATGGCTACTTGTTTGAATATAAGCCTTTAAGACCCCAGACACTATTCTGCTTGATTGCAGGGCACCATCTGCTCTCTTCACCACTCTTTGCTGTAGCACCCTTATCTTCAGTGATATTTTCATGCAGGTGAGTACTGAGCAGTGCCTGTTATCAGAACTAACTGTTCTTGGATTGGGGCTAGAGTTCAGTGGGGCCCCAGAATCCAGCTGCTTGTCCCTGGGACATGCATGACACAGGTTTACTGTGGCAGTTGTTATAATGACAAATTCAAAACTCCATAAGACCAGCTACCCCAACAACAGCTACAAAGCAAATAGCAAACAACAAAAGACACACAAATAAAAACAAGCAAACTAAAGGCAGGAAGACAAAATCCCATAGGAACAGTAAAGTAAAACCTTTTCAATCATGCCCCTAGGGTATAAGACAATCACACTTGTAACATCATCATTTTTTCCAATGACACATCACTCTGGACACTGGACGTATGAGGAGTCTATGCAAGTACAGTCCCACTGTGAGCCGTAACCCATGAGTTGCTGCTCCACACAGTTGGGTATCACATTCAATTGCACTCTGTTTACCCTAGGCATAGGGGTTGGTGTCAGGGGGAAACTTTATGGATCAGTTCTTCCAAGTTCAAATTCCTACCCAACAGCTCAAAACATGTCATATCGCTCCAAGGAGGGCATAGTGGTACTAAATATATGGTGATTCTGGGTTGCTTGCCATTGGACACACACCAAACCTGGGGTTCCCCCCAAGGTCCAATGACTGCCATTTCCACACGTTAGAGTTTCCTTATCATGTTAAATGTTACGGCAATGTGAGGCTTGTTCTGAGTTAGCTGTATGGTGACATAAATTGTGGCAGAGAGAGTAACGAAGCCGGTAAATGTCAGTGCTGTAGAAATCAGTACTGAGAAATAATGAATCAAAAAATAGATGAAATGCACCATTTAATGTGTTTCACAGCTTAGGAGTCATCATCTCTCAGTTCCCCTTCCTCTCAATCCATAGGCAAGGCCTATTTATTTCTCTCTTTTTTTTCTATTTATTTCTCTTAAAATACCATTATTGGATAACAAACTGTTCTCCTGATTTCCCCTTTTGTTCCTTTATCATAATCTATTTTTTCACAAAAAGCCCAGTGCAATCTTTTAAACATGTAAATTAGGACATCCCATTGACCATAACAATGTGATCATTTGCATTTGCTTCTACTCTTTTGCCAAACCTCACTAAAATGGCAGTTATTTAGGGAGAGAAGATGAGAGCAATACAATTTCTGAAGCTGAAAATTGGGAGGAAAAAAACGAACTTAGCAAACCTGAGGAAATTGAGTCTACAATTGGCATTAAGCAAAGTTGGTAAGTGACACACTTGCGTTGGAATGAATTCCATTATGTGGCAATTTGCTTTTGTTCTTTGGAAAGCCAACTTTAGAAATATTTACCCTTAGTCCCTAGCAGATTTGTGAATTTTTCCTGATTGATGGATATTTCCAGGGCAAATTGTAAAGAATTTGTGATTTAATATATTTTTGTGATCGTGGGTGAAAACATTCCCTGTGATTGGTACACACTTTAAGTAATTGTTCAATATATCCATGCAAATGTAGTGTATGAACTATGCAAATAATGTAACTATAGCATACCATGCAAATGAAGGTCTGTGAGCTACTGAAGATTGGTCAGTTTGTGCCGACCCCGCACGCATACCAGCTACTAGGAGGGAACATGTTTTGGAATTGAAATTGACAAAAAGTTGTGTATGCATACAGCAAACTTCAAAGGGGTTCAGACAGAAAGAAGCAGGAAGAGAAGCAGGACAGAAGCATAAGGAAGAAAGAAGAGTGAAGAAGCAGAGAGAGAGAGGAGGCAATGGACCACCTAAAAGAGCTGTAACCCAGTTTAAGGGTTGCAATTCCGGAGATATTCCGGGACTTGGAAGAAGCCCTGTCCCAGAGTTGGTAGTGACTCTGTGGTAGGTCAGTGGTGACCAACAACAGGGCCAAGAGGAGCCTCTCCAGAAGGGGCTTAAAGGAGCATGTCTTGGGGTACGCATGGTGGGGGGAGGCCGGAACTGCTGATAGGAGGGTCAGCCTACTTACATGGCTGTTTTGCATTGAAGAAGGGAGGGGTGTGCTCTACCCTTCAGCAGAGCCTTCCAGGCTTTGTCTGAATGCTTCCTGACCATCTCGATCCCAAGTTCTTTTCTGTTACATACAAATACTAAGCACGGTTTGCGAGTTTTCTGCGGTCATTTCAATGGACCATTGAATCATAATCAGAATGGCTGGCATCAAAATTGGTGAAAAGATTGGAAATTAGAGGTGTCTGAATTCTATTTCATGGGAGTCAACGTTGGGCTGATCCTGGTCATTATACTCCGCTTATGAGCTAGAATCAGTTGCATGACAGTGAGTTTAATTTTGGTTTTAAGTTACACTGATTCTGATGTCATTTGACTATTTTAACAACAATGTATCTCAACAGTAGATGATACCTGTACTTGTGGAAGTAGGGTTGAGGTGAGGCTAAAAAAGAGAGTATTGGTTAATATATTATATGCCAATAAAACTATATATTGTAATATATATAGTTTTATTGGCATATAATTCACAAATCATATAATTCTGTAGTTTAATCATAATAGAAGAGTTGTCCAATCAAAACCACACTCAATTTTAGAATATTTTCTTCATTTTTGTACTCATCATTAGCTCCTCACTTCCCACCAACAACCTCTGCCAAGGGAACTATTAACCCAGTTACTGTTTCTATAGATTTATCTATCTTGGATCTCATACACAGAAAATCATTTAAAACAAAACAAAAAACTAACAACACTAACAAAGCAAAAGAGAGAAAAATCTCAATGGAAAATGAATCAGAAAGTACTACAAACTAGAACAAACATAAACTGGGTCAAACAGGGGATCAAACAATTGCTCACTTTTAACCTACCTGCATCTGCAATAATCCACTTCCCAATGGTTTCTGTCTGATAGCAAGGCCACTCATATCCCTGGTCTATGGTCAGATCCTAAGATCTTTTCCCCAACTCCACACAGTTGGATAATTGCTTTTACTCTTCTCCATCAAAAGATGGAAGTTGTATTCTCTGGAAAAAGACTAGAGGACAGTTGATGGACAGTTGATGGAGGAGTTACCATACTGAAATCACGAGAATTAAGAATTTTACTTATGAGTTGCGGAGATTCCCAGTTCCTTCTCAGAATCCTGACTTGTTGATGTTGCTAGTTGCTGTGGAGTCAAGTCAATTCTAACACATGTGTACAGAGTAGAATTACTTCATCCAGGGTGCCCTGGGTGATTTTGATTCACTAACCTTTCACTAGTAGTCCAACATGTAACGACTTGTGACACTTGAAATTTTACAATACTAGGAGTCCAGTTTAAAAATCTCAAGGCAGGAAATTGAAATAATTTTATCTGGAAATATGAGCAACTCACAAACAGCCTTAAAATGCTTAAAAAACAAGTTGTTCAATGAGAATCCCTATCCAGATTGTCTAGATGGGAAATGCAACATAGACCCTAAGTGGTCCTGGCATCCATGCCTTTGTGCAATCTCTTCTCCTTGCACGTGAATGCGATTTGTGATTTCCTTCTACCAGAACATGGCAAAGATGATTGATGCTTCCCCCACAATTAAGTTACCTCATATGAGGAGGCTTCAAAAAGTTTGTGGCAAATTTGTGTTAAAAGATAATGAAATTTTCTCAAAAATTTTATGAGGCCCAATCAAACTATGAAAAACGTTACTGGGAGAGTGGTGGAGAATAGTGGAATGAGACTTGTATTTGTCTGTATATAGGGGGATGTTAATGACTGGGCTAAACTCTCTTCCAAAGAATGTTTAGTTCTGCAAAACTGTAAATGTGCTTTACAACTGTATTATTTAACTAAAGGTGCTCAAAGTTATTACCTCTGTGGATTTGTGGAAGTTATTACCTCTCTTTTGTAATAACCTTGTAGAAATCTTTGTTTCTTTAGACACATATATGTGCACATTAAAATCTTGGAAAATAAAACCTATGCTTAAAAGAAAATTCAAATCAGAATATGTTATCTAATTGCTTAAAATCCCTGTAAGCTTACCATTACAATTACAATAAAATACTAATTTTCTCCATGATATTTGGTTCAACATGACTTGACTCCTGCCTATTTTACTTGATCACTAAGCTCCAGCCACTTTAGTCCGCTTTCTTTTCCTCAGACACAGCAACTTGTTCTCATCTCAGCGTCTTTGTACTTGCTGTTCCCTTGGTCAGGAATAGTTTTCTCCAGATCTTTAGATGACTGCTTCTTTCTTTTCATTCAGGACTCAATTGAACCCTCTTCTGAGAAGCCTTTCATGACTGTCCAATCCCAAACAACCTCAAACAACAATACAAATACAAATTGAGGGCCAGTGTGCAAAACAACTGATTTATACTCTTCAAAAATGTCAATGTCATGACACTGAAATAAAGGCTGGGACTATTCTAGATTAAAAGAGACTAAAAAGACAGAGCAATGAAATGCAGTTTATGGTTTGCTTTTTAAAAAGCTATAGGGTCACTATGAGTTGGCATTGACTCAATATCAGTAATCTATCTATAAGTCTATCTATAGATATATCCATATATATATGTACATAGATACACATATATCCATTATGTCACATTATTGGTACCAATGGAAATTTTAAAATATGTATTGTTTATAAGGCAATATTAATGTATCATTGTTAAATTACCTGGACATGGCAATTATATTGTACTTATATAGAAGAATGTTCTTGTTCTTATAGGACATATGCTGGTTGAAAAACTTACAGGAGCATTATGATGTTGGAATGTAATTTTCAAGTGGTTAACCAAAACCAAAGGTAGATGATTGATAAATAATAGTTAAGCAGATGGAAATTTCAAACAGACATGAAAAATATTAACAATTGGTAGATATAGGTGAAGAATATATGAATGCTCATTATATTATTCTTACAATTTCTTCTTTGGGTTTTAAATGTTCAAAATCAGAAGTTGGTAGGGCAATAATCTTATTGTTGATGGAGTAATTGGAACTCTTGTTTTGCATGTACTATCAAATTAAGCAAATAAGTAAGCATACTCATCAACAAATTCCTTGAAACACAATCACATCTTCTTTTTTGTTGTTCTTGTTTTCGTTACTGCATTTATCATTTTCTGTAATATTTTGTCTTTTTAATGTGTATAGTTCCACAAATGTAAACTATTTGAGCACTGATGGTGTCATGTTTGTTTATTGTGAATTTCTAGAATAAAAATCTACTGCCTAGCACATAGATGTTCAATAATTCATTGAGGAATGACTTAATCAATCACTGAAGCAATTAAGACCCAAAAGCCCTCATTTTTGGTCGAGTTACAAGCAATTAACCTAGGAAACACTTGGGAGATGGCCTTGTTGTTGCAGAGACCTGTGAAGCTGAGAGAGGGAGAGGTGTAGGCTGGTGGGTACTCAGCCTAGTTTTGACATTTGTTGTTATTGTGTACTTCAGGGTCCATATGAGTCAGCATTATTCGATGGCAGTGAGCATTGAGGAGGTTGTTGTTAGGTGCTGTCGAGTGAGATCTGACTCATGGTGACCCTATGACAACATAAGGCAACACTGCCCTATCCCATGTCATCTTCACAATCATTCTTATGTTTGAACCTACAGTTGCAACAACTATGTCAATCCATCTTACCTAGACCTTCCTCTTTTTCATTGCCCTTCTACATTACCAAACATCATGTCCTCCATGGACTGATCTCTCCTGACAACATGCCTGAAGTACATAAGACAAAGTGTTGCCATCCTTGACTCTAAGGATCATTCTGAGTGTACTTCTTCCAAGACAGATTTGTTTGTTCTTTTGGCAGTCCAAGGTACTTTCCATATCTTTCACCACAACCATAATTCAAATGCATAGATTCTTCTTTTATCATGGCATAATGAGTTATTCATTGGGATGCTAACCACAAGGTAAGCAATTCAAAATTACCAACTGCTACATGGGAGAAGATGGTGCTTTCTACTTGAGTAGTTAGAGCCTCAGAAGCACTCAGGGGCAGTTCTACCCTGTCATATAGGGCCAATATGAGTTGAACTGAACTTGATGGCAGTGGGGTTTTGACATATAGAGTGTGTTTATGTTAGTGAAACTAAGGAATAGAGAAATAAAGGATATTTACTAAACTAAAATGTAAATAATGATGGTATGGGTCTGTTTTAATTTCTAGCCCAGACAATCGAGTGAGTTGCACGGAGCCATTTGTACTGCTTTATAGATTACTTAACTTTTATTTTCTATGTTATCTTTCTATCTATATACAAAATTATTAGTGTCCTGGTTTTGTTTCTCTAGAGAACCCTGTCTAACACACTTCTCAACCCTTTTAATCAAAGCAATTGTGACTTGTCAAGCCTTCTTCTGAAATTCCTTTTCCTATCTTTTCCCCCTCCTCCATTATTTTTCCCTGTGGGGGAACCCAGCCCCTCACATTATCACGGGTCCGGTAACCACAATTGTATGGTTAAATTATATAAGGATTATAGTAAAGTCATAGAAAATAAGAGAGCTAGGAGAAAGAGTAAAATAAAAGAGTCAGACACATTTCATAGCAGCATGTTCACATCAGCTCCTCTTGGTGGTACACGTGGAGGTGGGAGATGAGAGGGCAGGAGAGAGAGTGATTTATTTCTAACCAAGGTTTATATATCTTTGGGGGCATGAAAGCCCCCTAATTACAGGTAAGGTCATATGTCACAGGATTGGAGGAGGATGATCTAGGGGTGTATACACTATAGATAGAGGAGGGATTAAGGGTACGCATATGACAAGATAGGCAGGTCCTAGATTCATGATGGTGGCCTAACCTGATTGTCCTTGAGCTAGAGACTTGACTTACTCTAAGCTTTCCAGGGAGAGCAATCTACCGTCCTTAACAGTAGGGAGTAAACGCCAGCTATGGCAGAACAGACAATAGGGTCTGCTTGCTCCAGATGGCTGATGCCTTCAGGGAGATAACTTGACAATCATTTACCATTAGTTGCAAGCAGTGTCCTAAATCTGACATATATTTGGGGGAGAGAATCTGGAGAAAAGTCTTTTTGTATCCCACATTTCCCACTTAGGCTGGTGCCAAAAAGAAATGGTTGTACTAAACAGTGTTAAGATATAGTAAGGTAATTTTGTACAGGAACAATTCTTATTGAAATTTCTCTTTTCAGGATTCCCAACTCCCCTCTCACACACTCATGCATATTCTCTTAGTTACATAATGCTGCTGCAATAGAAATACCATAAGTAGATGGTTTTCATTCATTGTCTCACAGTTCCGGAAGTAGTTATTAGGCTGTCATCAAGTTGGTTCTGACTCAGATTGAAACATTGCCTAGTTGTGCGCCACCTTCACAATTGCTGTTATGTTGGAGCCCATGGTTACAGTCACTGTGTTAATGCATCTCGTGAAGAGTCTTCTTTTTTTGCTGCACTTCTACTTTAGCAAGCATGAAGCCCTTTTCCAGAGACAGGTCTCTCCTGATGACATGTCCAAAGTACATGAGATGAATTCTCACCGTCCTCACTTCTAAAGAGAATTGTGGCTAACCTTCTCCCAAGATGGATTTCTTTGTTCTTGTGTAAGCCCACCGTATTTTCAACAGTCCTTGTCAAGACCATAAATAAAATGCATCGGTTCTTCAGTCTTCCTTATTCATTGTCCAACTTTCACATGCAGATGAAGTGGTTGAAAATACTTGGGTTAGGTACACCTTAGTCCTCAAATTGATTTACTTTTCAACACTTTGAAGAGGTCTTGTGAAGCAGATCTGCCAAATGAAATACATAATTTGATCTCCTGACTGCTGTTACCATGAGCATTGATCAAAGCAAAATGAGACCCTTAATAACGTCAATCCTATCTCCATTCACCATGTTGTTGTCTACTGGTTCAGTGGTGAGGGTTTAGGTTTTCTTTATATTAAATTGTGATACATACTGAAAGCTGAAATCCTTGATCTTCACCAACAAGTGTGTCAAGTACCCCTTGATTTCATCAAGCAAAATTGTGTCATCTAGAGATGGCAGGTGGTTAATAAGCCTTCATCCAAACCATATGCTACATTATTTTTCATGTGATCCAGCTTCTCTGATTATTTGCTCTGTGTACGATTGAATAAGTATGGTGAAAGTATACAACCTTGACACACACTTTTTCTGATTTTAAATCACACAGTATTTCTTTGTTCTCTTTGAACCACTGCTTATTGGTCTGTGCACTGGTTCCACATAATTTTTTTCCCCTTCAGTTCTTTCTGCTTGATACATGCTGAGCGTGTTCTTTCTTTTTTGATTTTCTAACTCCGAGTCTTTGCACATTTCATTATAATACAGTGATACCTTGGTTGTTGAATGGTTTCAACCTCTAACTTTCCACTACAAGAACGGCAAAATTTGAAAAAAATCTGCTCTGTTGTACCTTTGCTCAATAGTTGAACTGAGAAAAACTATGGGCTGAGAGTGAGTCATGAGTAGCATCTCACCCCCAACAAAAAGGGGAGATGCTTCAGTCTAAGCACCACTCTCCTTTAGACAACATATAGTGCTCGTGTTAGTCC
>NW_022103916.1:3302302-3309437 GCF_000313985.2 Echinops telfairi
GGGGGAACAACCCCCAAACAGTAGGACCTTAATTACTAAAGACGAAAAGGCATTCCCAGGCCACAAGCCTATGAAAGATAGGCTCACTCTGTTGTTGTGTGAGAATGCTAGTGGGGATTTTAAAGAGAAGCTCACGTTAGTGTACCATTCAAAAAACCCATGGGCTTTTAAACAACAACAACAAAATAATAAAAATAAGTAAAATGCCATGTGGGCAAATAAGAAAGCGTGGGTGACCAGGCAGTTTTTCATTGAGTGGGTGCATGAAGTATTTGGGCCTAATGTAAAAAATGCTGGCAGGAGAAAAACTTGACTGTAAAAGCACTCTTCTTAATGGGCAATGCTTTTGCTCATCCTCCACGCTTGTAGGCTTTATCATTAAGTTCTTGCCCCCAAATAAGATTCCTCTCATCCAGCCCAGGACCAGCAAGTCATTGTTAATTTCAAAAAACTGAACACCAAAGCACTGTTCCAATGGTGCTTTGAAATAACCTGACACCCAGATGACCCTTCAAGAGTTCTGGAACTATCATCTTCACATCCTCCACTATATCACCCTTATCACCAAAGCCCGGTTGGGGTGGGGGATCTCTGAGAAGAGCATTAATTTTGCAAGTAAAAATTGTGGCCAGAAGCTGTGACAGAGAGACTTTGAATGCGTTAAGGTCTCCAAGGAGGAGCCTATTGTGGCAGATATTGTGTCTATCAGCTTAGTCAATGGGTTGATGGAAAGGCTTTGGAGAAGTCGGTAATGGAGCACAGTGCAGGGCTCACCCCTGAAGAACTTCAGGTTCTTCAAAAGGAAAAACAGCAGACAGGTACTGAGGAAATATCCCCAGGGACAGAGGAGGTCCCTAGTTCGTTAATAAAGAAATGCATGGTAAATGGATGGAAGTGACCACTGTATGGACAGAGCATCATCCATAGGGTTTCTGAGGTTATAAATCTTTAAAGAAGCAGATTTTCTTATCATTTTCCCATGAAGGAGCTGGTGAGTTAGAACCACTGGCCATTCAGTTAGCATCTCAATACTTAACCCACCTACACACCAGAGCTCTGATGACATTAGTAGACCTGTTTTCTCTTAATAATCTCAGCTCATTTTAGATCCACTGTACCTCAGGCCTGACTCGCCATTTCTCAAAAGCTTTCTTCTATATCTACCCAATAGTAAGTCAAACATTGTGCAAACGTTCATTTTTTCTTATTACCTTTTACACTTTCCTTGATCTCCTAACCTGTGTTCAGGTTCACAATGAAACCACTCTAGCCTTCCTACAAAGACCCTTCGCTCATCTATTCTATTCACGGGGTCATTCATCATCCGTTCGAATTTCAAATTAAAAATTCCATTAGCATGTTGAGTGCATGCATGCCAAATGACTCATTATGAACTAAATCTAAATGTATAGGCAGATGGCTAAGCAGGCCAGGCCAGCAGTTTTGATACAAGTTTTAGCAATGCAGAGCCAAAACTAGAGGTTGCAGCAAAAATCAAGAAAGAACCATGCTTCCACAAATGACCCTGGATTAACTGGATATCATCTCAAGAGGAACAAAGTAGATCCGCATATTCTTCTAGAATCAAATATGCTGTCAAGGATCATTTTTCTCACTTGGTTTTGCCATATCACCCCTATACTCCAGCTGACTTCATTAGTTACCAATTATCTTTTAAATCAAATCTTCAAACTGTTTAGTCTGGTATTTTTTTTTACAACTCTTCATCTTCCCACCACTCACTGTGCTATACCTCATCTTTTATAAATCCTTGGTATGGCCCTTGCACCTCAACTAGCTTGGCTTATTTTCACCATCAGGTTTCTAGTCTCTAATGCCTTTCCACTTCCCCTTGACTAATTCACTGGGAGGATTACTGACATTGTGTGCTAGAAAAGACTTGATAGACAGCTTATCAATTTTAACTTTGCTACCCTCACTTTTAAGATGAGAAAACTGGAAGTAAGGATTCAAAATGAACAAAAGAAGAAAGAAAAGATTCAAAATGAAAAAACAAAATATTCAAAATAATTTGTGCACGATTGTGCTGTGAGTTTACTGGTTGTCATAGTCTGGGTACTTTAGAGAAACAAATCTGCAGAAACTCGTGTGTAAGAGAGAATTTTATATAAAGGTTAAGTGCACATCAAGAAAACATCCCAACCCAGTGCTGCCCAAGTCCACAAGTCCAACATTAACCCTTATGTCCAACACCAATCCACAAAGTCCTCCTCCATCTCACAAAACAGACACAATGATGCTGACTGCAGGAGGAAAGCTGAGTCAGTGAATGTGTGAACATCTCAGCACTGGCAGGGGTCTCCACATGGCTGCTCCAGCACCCAGCGCTGTCTTGCAGGAACTCAGCCTGCTGAA
This sequence comes from Echinops telfairi, assembly GCF_000313985.2. NCBI lineage: Eukaryota > Metazoa > Chordata > Mammalia > Afrosoricida > Tenrecidae > Echinops > Echinops telfairi. Next base: position 3,304,679 of record NW_022103916.1, read on the forward strand.
GCAGGGAACTACTAAGGCAGGTGCACCCTGGTGCGACCATCACAAAGTAAGAGATTGGAGAACCCAAAAGGCAGGCTCACTGAGCCATTTATCCCCTGCCCTTCAATTAACCCCACATGTGTTTATCGGCCAGGTTGGCACAATAAAATAACTCAATCCACCCCTTGCCAACCTAGCACCTGTACATAATTCTTTAGCATCATGATTGCAATTAAGTAACACCTTCACCTTAACCCTATAATCCTGGGAATTTGGCACAATAAACTTTAACTAACTCACTGGTAGGAACTTTAATCTTAAATCAGATTCCTTTATTCCTTTTACAATATCCTTTCTAGTCTGTCACTCATTGTCCTCACCGTACCCCACTTCAAGTACAGATTGCAATGTCATGATCATAAACTTGAATTGTTTTTCACATATATACAAATCCTAATGATTCTTGTGGGAAGAGACAGTGTCTCATATTTATGGCCCTTCCCCCTTTTCTTCATGGCACCTAGCAGGGCTTCATATACTGCAAACTAGCAGTGTCAGTAAATGCATCTTAACTGTAGAGTGCTTCACTTCAATAAAATATAAAAACAAAATCAATGAGTGCACTCTAGTTCAATTATTATATTACAAACACATTCAAAAAGGTTCCTTTAAAAAGAGACCTCCTATAGTGAGCTTGGTTATAGATCATTAAATACTGTTTAGAAACAGTGAGAACTAAGAAACCTCAAGTTAAAATCAAATAGTCATTACTCCTCATATAGGTTTAACAGCTTCCCCACTCTGTTGTACATAGCCATTGGCTTAATGCAGTGTCGTGCTTAATATACTAAGCTGCTAACCAAAAGTATGGCAGTTCAAACTAACCAGACACTCTACATCGGAAAGTTGTAGCTATCTGCTTCCATGAAAATTCACAGTCTTAGAAATACTATAAGGCAGTTCTACCCTATCCTATAGGGTCAATATGAATCAGAATCGACTAGATGGTCATGAATTTGTTTTTGTCTAACATCCCGTAGCTCAGCACTGTGCTCTGTCTGGTCTCCCTCAGCCTGGAGTCATGTGACACGTGTTCTAAATGCTCATTTCACCACTAGTTATTATGTAGTCCAAATATATCACTGAATCTCACTTGTATTTTTCATCTGTGAAGGTGAGGGTGGAGGATGAGTTGGGTGGAAGTTCAGACTTGCTTGCTTTATATATATATTTTTTGAGGCTCAAGTGAGGGAAAATACTTCAAAAAAATTTTAAAACTCAAAAGACATTAATAATAATGATTTATAAGTTGTCAAGGGTTCATGAGGGAGGGGGGCAAGGAGGGAGAGGAAAAATGAGGAGCTGATACCAAGGGCTCAAGTAGAAAGCAAATGTTTTGAGAATGATGATGGCAACAAATGTAGAAATGTGCTTGACACAAGGGATGGATGTATGGATTTTGATAAGAGTCGTATGAACCCCAATAAAATTATATATATATATCTGTGTGTGTGTGTGAGAGAGAGAGAGTTGGGTAGTTTACAGAGCAGAAAATCAGTTTTGCATTCAACAACTCATACACATTCTGTTTTATCTCTTTCATTGCAATCTCCTCAATGTAACACATTATCCTTGTGTTTCTTGTCTCCATTTCTACTTCTTTTCTAACCCTTATCAACTTTCTTCTTGGGTAAATCCTGCTTCCTGGATCCCAAATGATCAATTATTCTAAGGTGTGTTCACCTCAATACTGTTATTATTCTCCTGTATATTGTTTGGCTGAAAGTTGAGTCACAGACCCAAAAAGGGAACAAGGGCAATAATTTTGGAGGCTTCATCAGTCTCTATCAGGCCAGAAAGCTGGTATCTTTCATAATTTTAAAATTTTGTTTCACCTTTTCTTTCCACACGATCCAGTACTTTCTAATATGATCCTTTCAGAGCACCTAATAGTGGTAACCAGGTACCATTTAGTTCTGGTCTTAGGGTCATGAAGGCTGATGTTCATGTGGTCCATTAGTTCATTGGACCAATTGTTTCCATATGTCTTCCATTTCATTACCCTTCTTTCCTTTAGATTGAAAGAGACCAGTAGTTGTACTTTAGGTAGCCACTCGTTAGCTTTTAAGACCCTAGATGCTACTCTTCAAAGTAAGATGTACACTTAAGATGCACAGTTAAGCCAATTGATCTTGGAGTCCTCCAAGACCATGATCCTGAACTCTCAGACCCAGTGATTCATTTCAAAGTATTAACTTTTTAAACCCCCAATCCTATATTTAATTGAAGTTTAGGACAATACAGCAAGTGAAAAATAGCAAATTTTCATTTAAATTTCATCCAAATTTATTGTCTGAATCCTTTATCTTCTCCATAAATAGTGTTACCCATGTCATTTCTTTACTTTTAGTAGATTATTAGAAATATTTCTATTTGGGCTTCTCACATTACCAAAGTGGCAAAGGTGGGGGAGGTGGGCAACTTCTAAGACTTGGAAAGGCATCAATTTCTTCTTAAAATTATTCTAAAATGGAGGGTTTATGGGAATTGGGGCACTGTTCAAGGGGTAAAGGGCTCCCACTCTAGTACTACAATGTATTCTCAAACAAAAATGGTTGAAAATGCAGGGGTAAAACAGGAGGGATAAGACCTTTAATTTTGCCACATCTCTCAGATTTCCACTTATTTGCCTCTCCAGAATACATGCATAGTTAAAATAGAAGAAGGAGCTCTATGCTGACTTAAATGGACTTTATTTTTAATGGAACCTGAGTAAATGTTGGTAACGGGGTTTAGGCACCATATTTCATAGTCCAAGGCACGCACCCACTCTAATGCTCAATCTTTTAGTTAGCCTAGTCAGATACCCTATACAACATAGCCAGTTCGGGGACATCAGGGATCAAGACTCTGGAAATGGTCACCATTCCAGGTATGCCTAGTGGAAGATATTTTATTTAGCTCTTCTCCTTTACTTCAGTATTGTTCAATTAGAAAAGAGCCTCTTCGGTTATAATCAATCATACTAAATACCATATCCTGTAAAAAGCAACACACGCAAAAAAGACACCCTAACCAGAAATCACCAATGAATCATCCATTTAACAGACATGTCCTGAATCCTCACTATGATTTCAACCCCAAATTAGGTTTAGAAAAAAAATCTAAGTAAGGCTTCTGCCTTTAAGAAACCATCGAGCTATATGGGAAAGGGATATGTAGATTAGATACAGCAAGGTCAAGCACCAACTCATGCTGCCACCCTACTCCATGTAGTACTTTATACTCAGTGTTGATCTGAGGAAAGACCTAAAACAAACCTACAAAGCCAAATAAAGTGCCCCTATAAATACATAGTACATATGAAATGTTTGATGTGCTGAGAAAGAAAAAGGGTCCTACTCATCATACTACAATTCAGGCACTACACTAGTAACCCACCATAATGGAGCAATAGCAACAAACAAACAACTAATTAGGCATACAATCTCAAGTTTATCTTGCAGGAAGACTTTATACCACAGGTTTCAGATTCCTTATGATTTACTATAGCATCAGTACACAGGAATGTCAATGATCATATGTAAAGCAATAGTTTCAAACTGTCCCCTGGCCATGTCCTACTCAAACGCACCTGATCTGTATTAAACTTCACTCCAGTGTTCTCCAACCCAAGGAAATATTCGGCCCTGTGGTTTTCTCTGCCCTCAGTCTTTCTGATGATATGCCAGGGTTTAGTAAAAAGCAAGATTTAAATGTGCTTTATTAACCTCTTCTGAAGACAAAGAATCCACCAAGGTGTAAAAGTCTGAGAACTGAGTTGTAAACTTGGGCTTAGTGATCTGGCACCTGTATATTTCAGTCCCAAGCTCTTAGGGTTAAAAACAGCCTGCTGCTTGAGAGGGGTAGAGAAAGAGAGGGAAGAGCCCAAACAGGCTGAAGGGACAGAGTTCAAAGGTGCTTTTAGTGGAAGGAAGTTTGAAATCAGTGAGGTGATCTTTATGACAGAGCTCACCTCTCCTGAGCTTTCTCACCTCCAGAGTTTAGGGATTGTCTTAGCCACTAGTTTAGTAGCTGTCAAGCAGTGTAATCCATCCCCAGAAAGTTGGGCTCAGGCTATGATGCTGTTATAAAGATCTGGGAAAGGTAGACTTCATGATAGAATATGGCCTTTGGAGAGGGGTAGCTGTGACTGTCTTCTCTGGTATTAGTTACTGCTGGTTCACATGTAGGGAGAAGATATATGTGGGTGGGGTCTAGAAAATTCTGGAAGTGTCAGTTGGTAAAGGAAGAGGGACTAGTAGGGGATGTGGTCTGGGAGGGGAGAGTGAGAGGAAAGGTTACGAAAGGAAAGCTATCATCCACAACTGCAGCATTCCGTGTGTCCAAGATTAATTTACTTGTCGTTATTCAAATTAGGTTTCTTAGTATTGCACCTCTCACGCTTCATCTAGTAGTGCCTTGATGGTGGTCTTCTCAAATTTTAATTGCGATATTGCAGAACATTGGCTTCTAAAGTCTGTGTCTGATGAAAGTGCTGGGTTTTGTGTGTCTGTGTGTGACAAAGAACCCAGCAAGCTTCTAAAGTCTCCCAACGTGGTAAGAAGGGTGTTGCAGCAGGAGCCAGCTGTATTCTTTGGGAGAGAATTTTCTCCGATGCCTGATGTTGGTCTGAGTGCGCTGAGCTATCAGAAGGTGAAAAAGATGTGAGTGTTGCAGTGAATTTCACCCAGCCCTAGACACACACACACACACACACACACACACACACACACACACA
>NW_022103916.1:3309906-3323319 GCF_000313985.2 Echinops telfairi
CACACACACACACACACACACACACTGTGCATTTTAATTTCATTTCCTAGGTTAGATAAAAAGGATTACTTGCAGAAAGAGGCTTGAAGATGCGGTGGGGGTAGGGGGGCGAGCGGCAAGAGATTGGTCCAAGGCTAGACTCACCTGCTGCTGAAGTGGGAGAGCAGTCTCAGGATGGACGTTATTTGGAAAAGCTGCTCCCTGCTGAGCGGCTAAGTAGTGGGTTGCAAAGACCCTTAAGTTCGCTTTAGAGGTTTGCGCTTTTTACATTTGCATCACTAAAGGGTTAAATAGGTCTAGGCTTCAATTCCCTGCCCCCTCCTCCGCAGCTACTCCTCTGCTCCTCCCCAGTTTGCACTCCCCCCTACACCCCTCCCACAAGTGGCTGGTAGGTCATCAAGCCCTCTGTCCAGTCCGAGTCCTTAGCCCCTCTGCTTCCCACCCATCGGATCCGTGGCTGCTTACGAAGAGGTGTGCGCTCACTGAGGGGCGTGTTCCAGCACCGGGCGACGCGGAGCGCCCCCCAGTTAGATCTCAGAGCAGAGCGAAGACAGCCATGGAGTGGGGTGGGGGAAAGTTTGGCACCATGCAAGGGGTTGTCGGACTGGAATGGGTGGGGCGCCCTAGGGTCCTTTAGCCCTCCAAGCTAGAAGTACAGGCTGCCCAGACCTCAGGCAGTGTGCAGTCATGGACCGCGGAGCTGCGGCGGCCCAGGACACCGCTCCACCTCAGGATGAAGACGACCCTGAAGAGCCTCCAGAGCCACCGCCGCCGCCGCAGCCACCACCACCGCAGGCTCCTCAGCTGCCCCAGGAGCCTTTACCAGAACTGGCAGCACAGTCTTGTCCAGAGTCGGCTCCAAAGCCTTGTCTGGAGGCGAATCCAGAGCCAGCCACAGAACTCGACATAGAACCAACAACAGAACCAGCCGCAGAACCAGTCACAGAGTCATGCCCAGAGTCCGCTTCAGCGAGCTATTCGAAGACGAGCCCAGCACCATGCCTATTGCAGTGGCCAGCGATCGCTCTAGAGAGGAGACTACAGACCTCCTCATCGCCAGCGCTCAAAATGTCAGTGCGGTTGTCCAGTAGAGAGGTAAGAAAAGGGACCCTCTGGGATGGCAAGAAGAATCCAGGCCTGGCAGGGGGGCTATAGAACTCTCTAGACCCTGGATATCCCTAGCATCCTACTTGGCTGCCACAGGCTGGTTAAGATGCTAGGAAAGATGCGGGAATGCGGGTTCCCAGGGGATCAGAAAGCAGTTGGGAGGCGGGAAGCAACATGTGGGAAAGAGAGTGGAGTGTTTGGGGTTAGAAACGGAGGTGGCAGCATGGGGTTGGAGTCCAAGCAGTTTTCTGCATGGTGAGAGGAGATTGTACCGGAAGCAACTATATCTTGAGAAAGAAGGGGAAGAGCCGTCCAGAGAACGTGAAAGGTCTTGGGAAATGTTTGGGGCTGTCCCCCACCCCCACCCCCCAGCACTGGGAATGGAAATGAAAGGAGATGGCGAGGCACACCTCTCAGTGGTGGTCATTGCCGCAGAGGCCCATGCTGCAGACTCGCTGCCACCCGCTTGGCCCCCTCCCTGACACGGGAGGGGGCACGTCAGCCAGGCCACAACTAGCAAGGCTCTAAGGAGGTTCCCAGCACCTCTGTAGGCTATTGGATGCCTGCACTCAAGAAGGGGATAAAGGGATGGGCGGTGCCCACGCGCACTGCAGGGGAAGGGCAGGGTTCGCTGGGGAGGAGGGGAAGAACATGCATGCGTGGTAGCCACCATTCCATCCCTGCTGGATTTCCTGGCAGGTAAGTGCAAACAGTGATACAGGCACTGGCCAGTCACAAAAGGGTGGATAAAATCCAGTACCAGGACCAGGAAGCATAGGAGTCCTGGTTTGGAAACACAAAAGTAGGAGTTGAGATTTGGGGGCATGTGGATGGGAAACCCTCATCTCCACCTGTCTTCAGTGACACCTCCTGAAACGTTGCACTTAACTCAGAGAGGGCAATGGAGGACTTTGGGATGCCAGCCCCTGGGGCAGAAGGAAGAAGGCCTTTTTGTCATACACCTCTGGAACCCGCTATTCAGAGGGAGTCTCTGTGTATTTTTTTCTCTTTCTCTAGTCCCCACGACTTTTCTTCTCCTCCAATTTTTCCCCCTAAGAGACTATGGAAATTGAGATATTTTATACATATGCCGCAGTTTAGCTTCCTCTGCAGGGGTGTGAGGAAGCAAAGAGAGAAATAAACAAATAACAACACACCAACAATACCCAGACATCAAGCTACCTGGCAGGACTCCTGCTAAAGAAGGTCACCTGTAAAATGTAGAGACTGAAGGAGGAGACACCAGAGGGTCATCTTGAAATGGAAGTGTGAATCTCTTCCTGATTTCTGAATAGAAAGGTTTGAGCTTGAAAAATATCTGCAAGAAGAAATGACCAAAAAAAAAGAGGAAGGCTACAGTAAAAAGTTTCACATGGGAGATAAAAGTATAGAGGTTCAAAAAAACTTTAAAAAATAAGAAAGGTGGAGCGCTCAGAAAATTTAAAAAACAAACAAGCAAAAACCTCTCCTCTTCCTGCAGAAGTCCTTCTCTGTAGTTAATTCCAAGAAGGATGGGGCAGCAAGACAAGAGGTACCCTAAACCAGGTTCTATTGTCTCTTGGAAAGAGTTTGCATGAAGCTAGTGGGAGACAGAAAAGCAGGAATTACCTGACCGGTGTCTCACTTCAGTCAGACCTTGGGAACATAACTGCAAAACTGACACCTGAGGACCTAATTACTAGAATGCCCAGAAAACATGTCTTCTCTTTGACCTCAGGAAGGCTGACTGGAGGCCAGGATCTCGGGGTGAGTTTTAAGACAGTGAGAAAGCATCTTTCACCAGTGTGTCAAGACAAGATAATGTCTGTCCCCAGACAGATGAGAGAGAGCCCTATAAAGGGAATAGATTATGTTTCTTTACTGGACGTATCCTCATACAAACTGACCAGCAGACTTACAGGCTTATGACAGCATTGTCAGGGACCAAGGACTTCGCCTTTGGTAGAACCAATTGTTTGTTGAATCACTTATCATATAAATTATAGGACACTGACATCTTCTGAGAAGGCCATGTAGATGAACTAATCAGTGGGTCTACACTCTAGAGGGATCTGAAGGATACAAAGGATGTGAGGAGATGTTCAGATTGTTGGGAGTTGAGCCCTCCTCCAATACCCTTAGAGTCACTAAGCAATTGCTCTCTGGTACAGATGGGAACATCTGATTTTCAATGATAAGACCATTCTCTGCTGTATTTTTTCTTAGGTAAATAGTACACACAATTACTGATTTGCATCTTAACATTCCAGGTAAACAGGTTGCCAACTTAGCTAAAGTGTGAGTGTTCTCAAGCACTGCCTCCTTGAGGTAAGCAAGGGGAGAGTGGGGGCGAGGGGGAGAAAGAAAACCTGCAGATACATAAAACGTAAATAAATGCATGCATGCAATTACATATATAAGGAACTCTGGTGGCACAATGGTTAAGTACTCCGCTAATAAACAAAAATTGACAGTTTGAACACACCAGTCACTCTAAGGGAAAAAAGATCTGCTACCATAAAGATATCAGCCAAGGAAACCATAGGAGGCTGTTCTACACTGTCTCATAGCGTTGTCATGAGTCAGAATCTAATTCATGGCACACAACAAAAATATACACAAAATCTCGGGGGAACAAAACAATAGAGCTGTTATCATCCAACAAAATACTATGTGGCAAGGTACTGTCAGTGCCAGTAACATAAAACTCTTGTTATAATTTAAAGTGTTTGAATATGACAATAGGTTTCCCCTAGATAATTCTACTCTCTGGTATTGCAGTAAAAAGCAATATATACCTCCAGCCTGTTGTCTGAGATCTTTGGATGTTTCAATAAGGTTTCAGAACCCATTGGTTGCAAATTTTTGTCAGGCATGTGACTACAAGGAAAAGCGGGGCGGGGGTGGGGGGAGTTCTGATTTCTTGTCAAATAACTGCCAGGCTCAGTGAAACAAACCTGTTTCCTTCCCTTCTAAGATGTTTTGGTTTCCAAGAAATGAGCTATGGTCCTCCACTTGGTGGCAGCAAGTGTTAAGTAAGGATATATAAATTGGCTATTTAATAATGTTATCACTTGCTTGGGGGTGTGGAGTTTATATGAAGTAGGCCATATTTGTTTCTCTCCCCTCAGCTGTGGCTGAAGAAAGGCAATTTATATTTATTTTCCCTGGAATTTGACCAGCAATGAAATCATAATCACATTACCAGTGATGAATGAAAACCTATGAAGAAATACCTTTTGTTTTTATATGCAATTGGGAGGAATGGGATGAGGAAAGGATCTCTGAATGCTTCCTGAATTGCCACAGTATTTATTAGTCCCCAAACTACAACAGAATTTTTCTCTAGCATTTTGGCATATATGTTCTTGCAAAGAGCAAGCAATTCTTTATATGATGCCTGGTCAGTCCTGCCAGAGACATTAGCATCGTCCCTTAGTTATGAATTTTCTCTCTCCCAGTGCCTAGTCCAATGTAGCCTTCCTTTCAATAAATTTTTACAGAAGCTTGAATTTTGTCAAATTGATTTCCAGCGATGTAGATACTGCGAAGGAAGAGAAAGGCATCCTCATTGGTGGCCCATCAGAAATCCAGGAAAAGTGGAGATTAAATGTTTATTTAAGTAGCTTGGAATATATAGCTTTTACAGAAATGCAGTCATCTTTCCATTTCACAGAATGAGTTTGGGGACCATAATTAAGAAGCAAATACCTAACAATGAAAAAAAAAAAAGGTTTCTAAAGTGTCCATAACCAACGCAGCCATAGCAGCAGCATCAGACTAAATTGATGGTTTGGCTTCAAGGATAATGCAATCTTTTCCTAGGCAAAAAAAACCACAACCCCCATCACCATCCCCACCCCCCACCCCCACCCCCACCAAAAAAAATAATCTACACCGGCTGTAAACAGCGTCAAGATTCAAGATTCTACTGTTTAACCTGTCAAAAGGTCAGGACAACATTTCTTTCTTTCCTTTTGGTTCTACCCCACCTACTTTGCCCAGTTTTATTGACACCATCTGAATTATTTGCTGTATTCTGAGAGCTCTTGCATCACTTGCTGCAGGATGTTCTAGAAAAGATAATCAGTGGTCTTTCCTTTCTGGGAGTACAATGCTTATGTGCTTATTAAAATTTCTGATTGAGGCTTCTGAAACTGAGCCATTACTCAAAGTGCTTCCAAGTAAATGGGGGAAACATTTAATAAAGGCCAGGAAGTAAATCAGGGGGATAATAATAATGATTGCATAATCCCTTTTTGCTAATATATTTAATTTTGTAAACTTTACAGTTTACAAAATGCTTTCTTCTTCATCAAACACGCTTTTATTCCCTTGATGAAGACAGCCTAATGAGTTAGGGGATGACAAAAATAAAACTTGATAATTTATAGGATATAGCTATTAATTTATCTATTTTGGATCTTTTGACTCTACAGCATTTGGCTTTCTATGACACATAGCATCCTCATTTGTCTAAAAACTTTCTTCTAGCTGACATTCAATCAGCTTTGCTTTATCCCAAAGCAGTGATTACTGTTTTCTGATTCTCCTAGAGGGAGGCAATATTAAACTGATTCTCCTAGGGGTGGGGGTGGGGTGGGGGGCAATATTAAACAGGCGCCTGAGAAAGAAGAAGAAGCAAAATACCCTGAACCTCTTACTCCCAACAGAAATTTTTCTTTTTAAGAAAATAAACAGAAATCTTACTAAAAATAACCCTCAAATCAAATTCACTACCATCTAATCCATTCCAACTCATAGAGAGCTCTAGGACTGGATAGAACTGCACTTTTGGGTTTCTGAAATTGTAACTGTTTATGGGAGAAGAAAGTCTCATTTCTGTCCCACAGAATGGTTGGTGATTTCAGATTGCTGATCTTGCACTTAGAAGCCTAATGCACAACCCACTACACTATCAAAGTTCTGTTGCTAAAGGTAAGATGTCCAAATTTCTAAGTCCTACTGATTATAATTCCCTCAGTGGAAAAAATTAAGGGTCAAAGCAAGCAAGAAAGAGAGCAGTATTCCTAAAGGGACACTCCACCCCCCCCCAAGGTAATAAACTTTATTCTCAAATAGAAAAACAAATTTAAGAATTAAAAAGATAATGAAAAGTGCAATGAATCCAATCTCTGCAAAAATAATGAATGTTCTCTTCTAAGTAATCATTTCAAGAAAATAAATGAAATTCCCAAAGGATGTAGACATTACCCTCATCAAAGCCTATAAAGATTTAAAAATGGAATGAGAAATAATCTTAAGGCAAACAGTATTCCCGACCTAATAAATTTCATGACATTTATAAACTTTATTTGTGCCCCATTGCAAAGCTTATTCTTTCTGAAAAGTTACTCACCACCATAAAATGGATTCACTACCCACTTTGTAGTGCCACCAGGGCTCAAGTGTGAAAACCAATATCCAAACTCACTGCCATAATGTCACTTCTGACTTATAGTAACCCTATAGCCCTCAAAAGTTTTTTTATAGAAGTAGATGACTGATGGGTTCAAAACACTGACGTTTGGGTTAGTAGCTCAATGCCACTAGAGCTCCTTCTCAAAATTAAAAACAAACAAACCCTCAAGCTCACTGCCATCAGGTCATGTCTGACTCAATGACCAGGGTAGAATTGTCTCTGAGACTGCAAATCTTTAAGGAAATGGAAAGCCACTTCTTTCTACTGGTGGTTTCAAGCAGCCAATTTTGCAGTTAGCAGCACAACGCATACCCCAGCACACCACCAGGGTTAAAAACCAAACCAACCTCAGTGCCACCCGTCAACTCTGACTTACAGCGATTATATCGGACAGGGTAGAACTACCGCTGTGAGTTTCTGAGACAAGCCTCCTCTTTCTTCTGCGGATCAGATAGTGGTTTCAAACTGTAGACCTTGAAGGTAGCAGACCAACGTGTAAGCAGTATTCTACTGGGAGTTGGCAGAGCAAAAAAAAAAAAAATCTTTAAATAGGAAACCCACAACCTCACTAAAGCTCCATAACTTATTTTCTTCTAACTATATTAAATGCCCAGAGTAGTCAAATTCATAAAGCCAGAAAGTAAATTAGTGATTGCCTGGATTGGAGAGTGTGGAGGAATAGGTCACAAGCTATGGAAACTTATAGCTAAGTGTATGGGGATTCCACGAAGCACCTCATGGCATAGGTGGACCTGGACCTTATTATACTGGGTGATGATGGGGGATATTACACTGAGTGATGGTAAATGTGTGCTAACTTGGGTGAAGTGAAGGATGATAGTTCAAAAGAGGGAGAAGAGAAGTCAAGGAGCAGGAAAAAGGTAAACTATTTAGGGTGGGGGAGTTGATTCAAGTGTTGAATGAGAAGCTGATGATCAGAAATGTAAAACCTAACCTAATTTAAAATAAAAACAAATAAGTTAAATGTATGGGGTTTCTTTATGAGTGATGAAATATTCTGTCATTGGATAGTGATGGTTATTGCACAAGCTTGTGAATATAGCATAAACCATTGGATCAAACACTAAAAATGGTGACTGTTATGTGTGTTAGGCAGGGTTCTCTAGAGAAACAAAACCAGGACACTTATGAATATATGTGTGTGTGTGTGTGTGTGTGTATGCTGTATAATCTATCCATATATATGTATATATATACACACACACATACACCTATATACATATATATGGATAGATAATTCAGCATGAAGGAATATAACAGCTAATTAGTCCACACAGCAGTACAGAGGGCTCAGTTAAACTCATTTCCGTGGAACATTTAATATACTGGAAGTCCTTCAACTCACAAGGGCTGCTGGGTCCAAGGTCAAGGAAGCAGACAGCTGAGTCTTCCCTCAGGCAATGCAGGTAGTGCACCCACAAGCAGCAAATAGCAGGGTAAATCACCAACAGTCAGCAGCTCAGGAGCTTAGCGAAGCAGGCCTGGATGGAATATTGAACTCAAGCAATGCAAGACGACAGGATCCGCCCGTGTCAAGTCAAGCAATATCTACACCAGGAGCATAGCGAAGCAGGTCTCAAAGGGCTCTCAAGCTCTAGTGACAGGATCCATGGGTTGTCTGTCCTACAGGTAGTGTAGGTCACAAGTTGAGGCAGAGAACTAGCTAAAACAGCCACACGCTGGTCCTGATCACCATAGTGAGAGAGAAAGGGGCAGGTCTTGCTGAGTCATTTGTCTCTTTGCCCTCCAAACAAACTGTGACCTTATTCATCCCACATGTTCCTATTGACCAGGCTGGCACAATAAATCTACCCATCACATTATGTTATATATATTATGTCCAAATTTAAATAAATTATAGATTCATTATATTGAATAAATAAATTTAAAAACACACACACACACACCTTACCAAAAAATTTTTGAACAAACAACAAAAAAGAATATTTTAAAGCAAATAGCTTTCAAAATTAGCAAACCGTAAAAGTTACACATACCAATAATCCCTTTAGCAACACACACATTTTTTATTATAAAAAGAATTAAATGTTAAGAACAGGGTCTACAGTCTTACCGAATAGTAATTAAAAGAAAGGCCTTAAAATTTTACTTTTATTATTGTTGAGAATATACAGAGTGTGGCAACTTGATAACTAAGCAAGTGCGGTGTGGGAGTGTGTCTAGTTAATCAGGTCACAGCTTGATGATGTATGCCTCGTTGTGTGGTTGGTCTTCTCATGAGGATTCTGGGAAGTTCCTTTCTCCCTCTGCCTTGGTCTTCCGGTTGACAAGCCATGGGGAGACTTGCTGAGACCTGGAAGAACTCTCTCTTTCTCTGCTTCACCTACCTGTTGAAGAGTCACACTTGGAGAAGTGGAGTAGCCATGTAGAGACCTGTGCCAAGGCTGAGATGTTTGCACCAGCATTGGATCCACAGGACTTTCCACCCACTGGCCTGTGATCTTCCTGCATTCAGCATCATCGCATGTGCTGTGTGAGTCCGAAGAAGAATTTATGGACTAGTATCAGACTTATGGACTGATCTGGACTGGGCTGTGATGTTTTCCTAATATACAATTGCTCTTTGATCTATAGCTCTTTCTTACACATATGAGTGTATTTGGATTTGTTTCTCTAGTTAACCGGTCTAGAACACATAGCAAAATGTACACCAATTTAGTCAATTCTATATGTACAATTCAGTTACATTGATCACATTCATTGAGTTGAGAAACCATTTTACCCTCCTTTTCTGAGTTGTCCCTCTCCATTAACATAAACTCACTGCCCATAAGATTTCTATCTAAACTTTAAAATTGTAGTTGCCACATGGATCTGATATAGTTTTTAAAAGATCATCAAGTCCATGAAAGACATTTTTTACTAGTTACGTTAAAGGATTGTTTGGTTTTAAGAAGATTTCAGGAGCTACTTTTGTTTTCATTTTAAAATTTTCTCCAAGGAATCATTTCAGGGGTTCATACAACCAGCATGGCCCCTAAAAGTCTGCTGAATTTGAAATTCTGTTCTGTATTTTTCCCCTTTGGGTCAATATTTTGCTTTGGATTCTTGCATGAAAATTTTCAGTAGTGTTAGCCAGGTACCATGCAGTATTTGTGGTATCATGGCAAAGGAGGTAATTTTTCATGGAAGCAAGTAGCCATATCCACATCCACCACTTTCTTGTGATTCTTCTGCCTCTGTTGCTCCAGGTGAATTGAACCCAGTTGTCACACATTGGATAGCCAATTGCAAGCTTTTAAGACCTAAGGTACTGCTAATGAACAAGGAGGTAGAACAGAAGCATTAAATATGTTATTAGAGTAATTAACTAGGATGTCTCATGAAGTCATGCCCCTAAACCTTCAATTCAACACTGTCAGGTACACTGCTAAAAGGTGGACCACTCAGGTTAGAAGGCGCTCAAAAGATGACTGAGGAAGAGCTGCCTACTCAAAGTAGAATCAACCATAAGGAGATAAATTGAGTAAATCTTTCAGGACTCTCATTGGCTGATGGAGCATGACTCAAAGTAAGAAGAAACAACTGTCACATCTATTAGCAATTGGAACTGGGAATGATCCATTTCCTAGGCATTAGTGAGTCAAAATAGACTGGTATTGGCCATTTTTCATCACACAATTATATGGTTTACTATGCAAGGAATGACAAATTCAAGAGGAATGGTGTTGCATTTATTATCTAAAAAGATATTTCAAGATATGTCTTGAAGTACACTGCTGTCTGTTATAGGATAATATCTATATGCATATGAGAAAACCCAGCCAATAAAACTATTATTAAAATTTATCCACCAACCACTAAAGTTGGTGGTGAAAATATTGAAGAATTCTACCAATCTCTTCAGTCTGAAATTAATCAAATGTGCAATCAAAAGACATATATAATTACTGACAATTGTAATGCAAACGTTGGAAACTAAGAGAAAGGAGAGGAGCAGTAGTTAGAAAATATTGCCTTGATAATAGAAGTAAATCTAGAGGTTATGTGATAGAATTTTGCAAGAACAACATTTTCTTCAATGGAAGTACCTTTTTTTAAAAAAAATAACATGAAGTGTGTCTGTACAAGTGGACTTCTCCAGATGGAATTCAGTACCTAGATGTGAAAGGACAATAGGGAAGATGAATATATTCAGTCAATGAGGCCAACTGTGGAACAGACTATCAATTGCTGAGGTGTAAATTCAGCTGGAAGTATCATAAGGTATAGATGGAAATAATTTGGATGATAAAGCAGCAAAGGAAAGGCTCTATTAGAACTTTGAAGTCAATTGACTAATTTTTATATTATCTTTCTTAAGAGGTGCAACACTTAGAGCACTGTTGATTAATATACAGTAATATCATGACTAAAGTAGTGGGTTGGCTACGTGGAGCATATAATTAAAATTTCTTTGAATGCCAAATTTAATTGTAAAGTACTAATGGTAAGAATGAAAGAAAATGATTACATTATCCAGTCTTTTCCCTTCCTGTTTTGGGCTTTCTTTAACCTCCTATTCTACTTCCGTAAAAGAATGTGGTTTGCTTTTTCTATAATTTTACTTCTATTTTATAAGTGTTTTCTATATTTAGACTGAGAAATCCCAGTGAGATTCCAGCAAAACCTTTTATTTCAGTATTATAAACCTGTAAGACACCCTGGTCTCACATTAGTTAAATAATTTGACTGATATTCAAATAATTAGTAGTTCAAACTCACCAGATGCTCTATGGCAGAAAGAGATGGAAGTCTACTTCCCTAAAGTTTATAACCTTGGAAACCCTATGGGGCAACTCTATCATACAGATTCTCTATAAGTAAATTTGGAATTGACTTGAGAGCAATGAGTTTAGGTTGTTTTTAGTACTACACACTCAGAGAACATCCTGAAAAGGGCTTTCGGTTATTGCCTAGTCCAATGTTTGCAAGACCTTTGTAGAACTAAAAGTATTTTCATATTTTTCTCAATAAACTCTTTCATGAAAGTCCAATATTTAACTTAAATTCAATTAGTATTTCATTCGTCTTTGTCTAAGTTAAAATGGGTTTGTAGGCTTACCATCTGAGATGTTTATTTCAGGCTCACAGGAAAGTAAGTTTGCACTCTATGTTTATTACTGGTTTCTAAGCAAAGGGGCTGGTGATGAAGGAGCACCTTGACTAATAAAAATAAGCAAATCAGAGCTAAAAAAAGTACCTAAATATTCCAAAAATGGACAATATAATCTTGAAAACATGGCCATTCTAGAGAGTTCCCACATTCAATATGTTATAATTATCTAATGAAGTTAGTTTAAATGATATGAATTGTCTTTGCTTGTGGTAAAATTGTTATAATGGGGGCTGTGTTCTTGATCAAGGACAGTGTACCAAGTAAATTGTAGATATAACTAAAAATATGCAGTAAAAGTTAACATATAATGGTAAGCTTCACAGCAGCAAAATTGTTACAAATTCTATTAAATTGGCATAAATGCACCTTACACATTCATTTTTTGAGGGACTCCAGTGTACTTTAAAATGCACATACAGCACATAGAAGAACCAACTCTATGTAAATATAGTCTACTCTGCTTGCTTCCAGAAGGCATAAGAGGAATTTTACAATATTAAGCACCAAGCATTGACCAGAATTTGGTGACACCTCTAAGGTTGCTTGGGAAATTTTATTACATAAAAATGAGGCATCTATTAAAAAATGAAGAAAAAAAGCCCCTAATAAAATGATTATTAAAATGTTTTTTAAATGAGGCATCACCTCAAACATCCTATGATAACGTCACTCAAAGTTCTTCAATCACTTAAGGCAGAAAACAAAATATCTACTTACTCACTAAGTGTTTTATTAGGGTCTATTACAACTAGTATATATTAGTTTTCAGACTCATACACCATCCTTTGGATTGGCTTTGTCCCCTTTTTATCTGTGCTCAACTGTCCTGTTTTATCTATATCTACTATTCATTAGGATGTACTACATAAAATGATTAGAAACTCCTTTTAAAATTCCAAATGAATTAGTGATGATGTGTAATGTTTGCCAATGAAATGCGCTCTGTTTGCTTATGTCTACTGTTTCTGGAAAACCATGACTTGAAGTCTGATGGTTATCAGAAAAAATTTTGACTAACTGGAAAAGACAGGCATGCCCTCACTTTTGCAAATGCTTTCCGTGGAAGTAAGACTGGTATTACCTTCAGTAATAAGTATGTACAATGCATATCTGTTTAATGAACTCACATAGTAGCTGCTCATCTTCTCAAGTTCTCTGATCTCAACAACTACAAAATGAAGAGCCAAAGGTTTCCCGAATTGTTGTATACATGCTAATTAACTGTCCTAGAAGACTTCTGACTTTACTTGATTTGCTTGAATTTTTCTAATGTATGTGTTTGTGAGGCACATCAATATGAAACTTTCTCAAATAAACCTTTACTCCATGGTACTTTGTAGTTCCAAAGTTGGAATTTTTCTTAGATTGGGAATAATTCACTTTTGTTCTACCATGATTCAACTTCACAAAGCTGTGCATTACGGGGTAAGTAGCTTAATCTTTTTGTGGCTTAGCTTCTGCATCTATTAAATGAAGCCAGTCTTGTACTATTGATCGAGCTCAGATCAGCAATTTCTTCATTAAGTATTCCCTGGTATCCAACTCGGTATTCCCATAGTTCTATAGACACCCCTCTGTTTCTCATTTAACATTTGATGAAATTATCCATTTGCATGTCCAATTAAACTACAAAGACAGGACCTTCAAGAAATCACACCGTGCTGACCACTCAAAAGTGGTGCTTGAACTACCTTACAAGAATGTCATTACAGCTGTATGAAAAAATAGACTTTGAAACATACTTTTATTTTTTGTTTATTTTTTT
>NW_022103916.1:3323419-3325135 GCF_000313985.2 Echinops telfairi
TCTATCTATATAAGATAGTCGGGACAAATAATCCCAAGGAGAAAAAAATGGGACTGGCAGTCCTGAGGGACATGGGAGAGGACAAGGCAGGGAGGGGGAGCAGGGAGTTAACAAACTCAGGGATGAGGGAACAACAAGAGATCTAAAAATGATGGCGAGGAGGCCTGATGAGGTTTGATCAAGTTTAACGTATCCAAGAGGACTTACTGAGAGCCAAGTGGAGGGTGAGCATGATAGTGGGACAGGAGGAAGGGAAAAAGAAATAGAGGAAAGAAATAGGAAGCAAAAGCTATTCACAGTAGTATGGCTATAGGCATGTATATATGTAGATATATTAATTTATAATGAAAGGGAGAGAGGTCAATGCACATATATTTATATGTTAAGTATTAAGATATCAGACAGACTTTGGGCCTCTACTCAAGGCCTCCCTTAAGACAAGAACACTTTTTCTAATAACCTGGCACTCTTTGATACTAATCTTCCTGACATGATTCCTGAAGACAAAATGAGTGCATAAGCAAATGTGGTAAAGAAAGTGGATAGTGGCCATCTATCAAAATATATAGCATCTGGGATCTTACAGGGTTAAACAAGCAACCATCTAGCAGGGAAGCAAACATGGAAGAAGCACACAAGCGTGTGTGATCATGAGGTGTTGACGGGATCAAACATCAGGTATCAAAAGGTCCAAAAAAAACAATTATATCGATGTGAATGAGGGAGGTTGGAGTGGAGATCCAAAGCCCATCTGTAGACAATTGGATACCCCCCACACACAGAAGGGTTACAAGGAAAGGACAATTCAACCAAGGTGCAGCATAACGACAAAACACACATCATTCCTCTAGTTCCTGAATGCTTCCTCTCCCCTTGCCCCAATACCATGAGCCAGTTCTAACTTACAAATCCAGCTAGACCAGAGTACACACCTTGGTACAGATAAGGGCTCTCAACACATGGACTTCAGAACAGATAAAACCCTCAGGAGCAGTAGTGGGAGTAGTGATATCATGAGGCTAGGGGATGGTGGTGAGGGGAAGGGTGAGAAAGGGGAACCCATCACAAGGTTGGCTATATAGCCCACCCCTCAGGGAGACGAATGACAGAAATGTGGGTGAAGGGACACAATGGGCAGTGTAAGACACGAAATAACAACAATAAAACATAATTGATCAATAATTCACAAGGGTGGGGGATGGAGGGGGGAAAAGAGGAGCTGATACCAAGGGCTCAAGTAGAAATAAAATGTTTTGAAAATGTTGATAGCAACATATGCACAAGTGTGCTTAATACAATTGAATGATAGATTGTCATAAAATTTGTAAGAGCCCCTCCCCAATAAAATGATTAAATAAAAACAAACAAACAAGAAACAAAAATGAAAATAGAGTTGATAATTCAGGTACATAGCCAGTAGATGATGATGGACATGACCACTTATCTCATATTCTCTCAGAAGACTGCAGAGTTTTGGAGCTCACATAAAGGAATCCTATGAGCTAGTATCAGCCCTGAATTGATCATGCAATCTTGATTTACTTGGTCCCAATAATGCTGTTCTTAGGTGCCGTATAGTCAGTTCTGACTCATTGTAATACTATGTACAACAAAATGAAATACTGCTTTGTCCAGCACCATCCTCACAATTGTTATGTTGGAGCCCATTGCCACAGCCACTATGTCAATCCATTTTGTTGACTGTCTTCCCCCTTT
>NW_022103916.1:3325235-3329310 GCF_000313985.2 Echinops telfairi
CCCCAGGTATTTCACCTCTAAATCCATTAGAAGTTCCACCTCTTAATACTTTTGTTCTACTAGCTGCAGGAGTTACTATTACCTGAGCTCATCGTAGCCTTACAGAAGGGAATCGTAAACAAATAATTCAAGTCCTATTCATTACAATTTTATCAGGCTTCTAGTTCACTTTGCTTCAAGTATCATTATTCTAATTATGTAATAATAATAATAATAATTGGCCTGCCTCCAATCCTGATGCCAAGTTTTTCCTGATATAGTCCATTTCCTCTGATTTTTGATCACCATACATATTGAATAAGTATGGTGTAAGGATACAACCCTGACACACAGCTTTCCTGTTTTCAAACCATGCACTATTACTTTGTTCTGTTCAAACAAATGTCTCTTGGTCCTTGTGCAGTTTTGAAAGAGCACAGCAAAGTGTTCTGGAATTCCCATTCACCACGATGTTATCCACAGTGTGTTAAGAAATACACATTCAAATATCTTTGCATACATAATAAAACACAAGGAAATATCTTTCTGGTAGTCTCTGCTTTCAGTCAATATCCAACTGACATCAGCAATGATTTCTATTTTCCATATCTTCTGAAACAAGCTTGAATTTCTGGCAGCTCCCTGTCGATTATCCATTGTTAGATGATCTTCAGCAAAATTTTACTTGAACGTAATATTAATGATATGTTAGATAATTTCTGCATTCCGTGGGGTCACCTTTCTTTGGAATGGGAACAAATATGAATCTCTTCTGATATACATCTTTTCCATCATCTCTTTCCACACAGGTAATCAAGTTGATTTCTGTATTCCCTCTGGAGAAACCCACATGTATACTCACCATTAATATTGAAAAAAGCTATTACCGATGAAGAACTCCTTAGTCTTATAACACTGTATTATGCTATTTCCAGTGGTTTCTATCACCATTGCCATGTTTTCCAACTACTGTTTTCCAATTTTTGCATTCTAATCACCAATAACTATCAATGCATCTAGATTGCCTATGTGTTCAGTTTCAGACTGAATACTAGAAAACATTCTCATACATAATATTCACTTTATTTCAATGGTATTTTGAATCCTGTACCATTGGCTAGTTTAATGATATTACTATTAGAATTTGAGTAAATCATCAGAGAAGCTTGATTATAGGAAGAAGAATACATCAGGATTGGATGAAAGCTTAACAACCTGCCATCCCCCGATACTTGCTGAAAGCAAGGAAGACTTGAAGCACTTGCTGATGAAGGGCAGGGATTGCACCCTTCGGTATGGATAACAACTCAAAGTAAAGGAGACCTAAATCCTCACCACTGAACTAATGGACAACATCATGGTGAATAGGGATAGGATTAAAGTTGTCAAGGATTTCATCTTGCTTGTATCCACAATCAATTCTCATGGAAGCAGCAGTAAAGAGATCAAAGAACCCATTGTATTTGGTAAATCTGCTGCACAAGATCTCTTTAAAATGTTGAAAAGCAAGAATGTCACTTTTAGGACTAAGATGCACTTGATTGCAGCCATGGTCTTTTCAATTGCCTCATATACATGAGAAAGTTGGACATTGAATAAGGAAAACCAAAGAAAAAAGCAATGCATATGAACTATGATGTTGGCAGAGTATCTTAGACTGCCAAAAGAATAAACAGATCTATCTTGGAAGTAGTACAACCAGAATGCTCCTTGGAGGCAAGGGTGGTGAGATTTTGGACATGTACTTTGAACATGATATCAGGAGAGACTAGTACTTGGTGAAGGATATCATGCTTGGTAAAATGGAGGAGCATTGAAACAGAGCAAGACCCTCAATGAGATTAATTGACATAGTGGCTGCAACAGTGGGCTCAAAACTAAGAACAATTGTGAGAATGGCACAAGCCCGAAAAGTGTTTCATTCTGTTGCACATATAGTCACTCTGAGTGGTAACCAACTTGATGGCATCTAAAAACAACAACATTATTAGATTATAAGTAACCATGGAGGTTACTTATACTTTCTCTCAAAAATCTGATAATGCTGCCACTAAAGTGGAACAGGGATATATATAAACCATTGATACATGAATGGATTTTGAGCTTTAGCTTACTTATAACGCCTAACCTAAGAGGAATCAATTCTTAAGGATGCAGCCCTGTTCAATACTTACCATCCTATAGGGATCACTAAAGATAGGGTGCAGTAACCAAGTGTGATGAAGATATCAGATTGTGCCTAGGTATCAGAAAGAATATCATCTGGTGTCTAAAAGCTTACCTTAATTCAAGTAACCAACTTAATGAGGTGCCAGATAACCCACACTAAATAAGCACATCAGCCTGTCCATTCAAGAATTATAAATAAAATCCAAACCCAGAGGTTGGAATGTTGAATTACTTGGTCCCAATAATACTGTTCTTAGGTGCCGTGTAGTCAGTTCTGACTCATTGTAATACTATGTACAATAAAATGAAACACTGCTTTGTCCAGCACCATCCTCACAATTGTTATGTTGGAGCCCATTGCCACAGCCACTATGTCAATCCATTTTGTTGACTGTCTTCCCCCTTTTGGCTGTCTTTCTACTTTACCAGCATGATGTTCTTTTCAAGGGATTTGTCTCTCCTGACAGCATGTTCAACATAAGTGAGATGGAGTATCACCACTCTTGCTTCTAAGAGCATTCTGGCTGCACTTCTTCCAAGACATATTTATTTGTTCTTGTGGCCGTCCTTGCTACTTTCAATACACTTCACTAGCATCATAATTCAAAGTGCTAAATCTTTGGTCCTCCTTATTCAATGTTCAACTTTCAAATGCGTATGAGGTAATTGAAAAATACCATGGTCAGGCTCACATTTGTCCTCAAAGTAACATCCTTACTCTTCAACACTTTAAAGAGGTCTTGTGCACAGATTGTGCAGTGGGTCCTTTGATCTCTTGACTGTTGCTTCCATGAGCATTGATTGTGGATCAAAGCAAGATGAAATCCTTGACAACTTCAATCTTTTCTCCATTTATCATGATGTGACCCATTTGTCCAGTTGTGAAGATTTAGGTTTTCTTTACATTGAGTTGTAATCCTCACTGAAGACTGCAATCTTTGATCTTCATCAGCAAATGCTTCAAATCCTCTTCACTTTCAGCAAGCAAAGTTTGTGTCATCTAAATATTGCAGGCTATTATTATCTTATTATTATTGCGTTTCCAACTTTGCTATTTTCAATGTCCAATAGACTAATTAATAATCATGCTATCGCCTTCCAACAATGATTAATTTGTTTAATCCTAAAACTAATAATGTCCATCCACAGCTTTAAAGGACGAACATGATCTCTTATACTTATTTCACTTATTCTATTCATTGGGTCAACAAACCTTTTAGGCCTCATTCCTCATACATTTACTCCCACAACACAACTATCTCTAAACTATTCCACTATGAGCTGGGGCAGTAGTATTAGGACTTCATCATAAAACTAAAGCCTCATTAGCTCATTTCTTGACTCAAGGGACATCTATCCCATTAATTCCTATATTAACTATCATTGAGATAATTGGCTTATTTATTCAATCTATGGCTTTCACCATCCGCTTAACTGCTAACATTACAGCTCATCACCTATTGATTCACCTTTGTGTTGATATCAATTAGTAAAACTACTTCTTTTATTATTTTCATTATTTTACTTCTCCTAACAATTCGAGAATTTGTTATTAAACTAATTCAGGCATATGTATTCACTCTCCTAATCATCTTTTATTTACGTGATAATAATTAATGACCCACCAAACTCATGCTAGTTAACCCAAGCCCATGACCCCTTACAGGAGCTCTTTCAGTGCTTCTACTAACATCAGGTCTCACCATTAGGTTCAATTTTATATGTCTCTTCTTCTCATTGGTTTAACCACTGATAAATTAACTATATATCAATGATGGCGAGATGTAGTACAAGAAAGTACATGTCAAGGTCACCATACACCAATTATACAAAAAGGCCTATGGTATGGAATAATTCTGTTTATTATTTCTGAAGTCTTTTTCTTTGCTGGCTTTTTCTGTGCCTTCTACCCCTCTAGTCTGGCCCC
>NW_022103916.1:3329410-3330858 GCF_000313985.2 Echinops telfairi
GTTGACTGTCTTCCCCCTTTTGGCTGTCTTTCTACTTTACCAGCATGATGTTCTTTTCAAGGGATTTGTCTCTCCTGACAGCATGTTCAACATAAGTGAGATGGAGTATCACCACTCTTGCTTCTAAGAGCATTCTGGCTGCACTTCTTCCAAGACATATTTATTTGTTCTTGTGGCCGTCCTTGCTACGTTCAATACACTTCACTAGCATCATAATTCAAAGTGCTAAATCTTTGGTCCTCCTTATTCAATGTTCAACTTTCAAATGCGTATGAGGTAATTGAAAAATACCATGGTCAGGCTCACATTTGTCCTCAAAGTAACATCCTTACTCTTCAACACTTTAAAGAACACCTGGTTTTCATAAGACTATGGATCCATTTGCGGAGTAACACATGGATTAAGCCTCTGGTGAATCCCCTCTGACCATTGACAAGGGAAGCGAATAGCCTGGTCCTCAGACAGAGTACATCAGAATTTGAATTAATGTAGACATATTTATGTTACATTTTAACATCTCATCAGTTGCTTTCCCTTTTAACTCATGTTATATTTGTTCCAGTTTTAATTATTTTATGCTTTCTTTTGGATTGAGGGTATTCTGTGTGCTTTTTAACTTTTGGGCAGCAGGAGGCGCTGTTTGTGAGATTTTTCTTATATGAAACCCAGTATAGGTTAATCTATAGAAACATAACTTGGGTAATAGCTTCTTAGGGTTATGGCAGGGAAGGTTGGGGGAAAACAAGAATATGATGAGTACTAGCAAAAAAAAAGAATATGATGAGTACAATAATGAAAAATATTCTAAAATTGGCTGTGGTGGTGATTGCACAACTTTCAAATATTCTTAAACCATTAAATTATATGGTATATGAACATATGTCAATTAAAATGTTTAAAAAATTTTATGATTTAAAGACTTGGAAACCCAAAAGGTTTCATTCTACTCTTTCCTGTAGGGCCATTGTGAGTTTGAAATGGCTTAATGGCCGTGAGTTTTGGAAAGTGGTTTCTGGCTTTCTAGGCTCTCCATTTCCTAATCCTTTGGCCAAGGGGATCTGGCTTTTCTGGTATTCAGTTTGGGATGCACAAAGCTAAAAGAAATCCCAAAGATCTCATTATTATGCTGCCCCATGGGTCTCCAGATCCTTAGTGATCTATCTTCTCTCCATTTTTAAGAATTTTAAATACTTGTTTTATGTAGAATATCCAGGGTGTTTTGTTGTTCACTTATCACCAAGATAAGGAAAAGTTCCTCTCCTCTATCCTCCCAGAATATAGCCAACTATAGGGAGATTTTAAATTGCTGATTTATTTAATAAATATAAAAATGTGGGGTTTATATATTAGTTCCTGTATTGGCTTTGGAAACACAACTTTAAGAAAAATTTGCATTTTATCTTATGTGTCAAACAAATTGGCAAATAATGCTTTGGATTATCAATTTA
>NW_022103916.1:3330958-3331957 GCF_000313985.2 Echinops telfairi
TCACACAGACTGGTCTGCTTCTTTCTGGTGGTTTAACTGACTCCCGGTTTAGATGGTTGCTTGTTTTGGTTCATGGGGCAAGGTATGAGCCCTGTATATGAAATACAGAATAGGCAAATAAAATCCAAGTGAATCGAATATCCTAATAAATATATCCTAATATATCTGAAATAAATGATATTAAAAGAAATGGCACAGAAGAGGATATCACCAAATTCATTTGCTCTTTTTTAAGCATCTTGAGGAATAACATTAAATAATTTATTGTAAAGTCTTTCGATTAGACACTTTAAAATAGTTTTATTGACACATAATTCACATATGCTATTTAATAGTTTACTCATATTATGAAGAATTGTGCAATCATCACAATAATAAATTTTAGAACATTTTCTTCTTTCTTTCATTCATGATTATTAGCTCCCCATTTCCTCCCAACTTCCTCTGCCATAATCCCAAGGAACTAACTATTAATCCGGTTACTGTCTATAGATTTACCTATTCTGTATTTCATATAAATAAATATATACAAAAACAAACAAAGAAAAGAAAAAAAATAAAATAAAACAAAGAAAAATATCAAGTTAAAAAATAACAAAATATTAAAAACTAGAACAAATTTAAAGTGGGTCAAAGGGATAATAAATGATAAGGTGTTAAATATTAACTTAACTATATCTGCATTAGTCCACTTTTCAATGCAATCTGTATCAAAGCAAGGATATTCCAATCCCTAATCTATCATCAGAGGGAATTCACTTGAGGATTAATCCATATGATGACACTGTAAATGGGTTTGGGGCATTCACTATCCTCCATAGCCTTCTGAAAACTGAGCTTAGAATTTAAGTTCTAACACCATTGCCTCCTCTGGTCTTGGATTTTATTATTTACAGACCTTGGATCACACAGACTGGTCTGCTTCTTTCTGGTGGTTTAACTGACTCCCGGTTTAGATGGTTGCTTGTTTTGGTTCATGGGGCAAGGTATGAGCCCTGT
>NW_022103916.1:3332057-3348084 GCF_000313985.2 Echinops telfairi
TCACACAGACTGGTCTGCTTCTTTCTGGTGGTTTAACTGACTCCCGGTTTAGATGGTTGCTTGTTTTGGTTCATGGGGCAAGGTA
Organism: Echinops telfairi; assembly: GCF_000313985.2. Classification (NCBI taxonomy): domain Eukaryota; kingdom Metazoa; phylum Chordata; class Mammalia; order Afrosoricida; family Tenrecidae; genus Echinops; species Echinops telfairi. The sequence continues at coordinate 3,332,143 of NW_022103916.1, forward strand.
TGAGCCCTGTTTCATTCTTCTTCATACGGAGATCCAATTTTCCCAGCAGTATTTGTTGAAGATGGATGTGGATGGATTGTGATAAGAGTTGTATGAGCCCCCAATAAAATGATTAGAAAAGAAAAGAAACTATTACCGTACATACTCATGGATAAGCTGAGTTTTTCAGCACATATTTTATGCAGTTTTATGGTAAACTTATGTGCCTCCGCTGATATTTGGGTTGGTGTATAGAGTATATATGGTAACTCATAATTCTACAAACTATAAACTTTATCCAGTAAAATCACATTTCTTTCTAATTTCAGAAAAAAAAATAAAGAAAAGAACTCCTTCACTATTTTTGCTGTTGACTTCTTCATTGTGTCTTGTTCTGGTAGTCCAATTATTCTAATATTGTTCCTATTCATAACATCAGACATGGCTCTCAGGTTTTCTTCAGCTTCTCTGATTGTCTTATTTGACTGTCTTTTCTGTTTGTTGAAGGCTGCCTGTTTATCCGCTAGGTCACTGGTGTGATATTCTGCCTCCTCACATCTGTTGGCGAAGTCTGTTAATTTGCTACTGGATTTTGTTATTTCATCCCTTAAGTCTTGTAATTCCTTTTGGTGCATGGCTTTTATCACCTCTATCATTTCATCATTTTTCTGTATTACTTTTCTCATATCCTGTATGACTCCAAGGAGTATTCTGAAGATTTCTTTTTGTGATAGATCAACGTCTGCTTCCTCTATGCACGTTGTTAGGTTCATGACTTCTTACAGCATTGACTTTTGTTTCTCCTGCTTTTTTGTTGAGGCTATTGGGGCTGATTATTGTTTACATGTTGTTTTAGAAGAGTTCAGTGCCATCTTACAGAGTTGAAGAGTACTGAGCTCTCTCTTTGGAGACTCATAGGAATGCTTCTTTGAGCTACCTGCAGCTAACTGCACTGTGGGATCAAACTACTGGTTTATTTTCCTGTGATTTCACTCATACCATAGTCAACAAGTATTCCATTATTTGGAGTGTGAGTTGGATGGTCCTCTCAGGGGATGCTGGTCAGGTGGCTGTGGGCCCACGATAATGGTGTTTCACTCTCCCAGGAAGCTATAGTGGTGTGGCCCATGGGGACTTGGAGCTCCTTAGATGGCATGAGATGGTGCCTGCTGCAACGGGAGCACCCCAGAGGGCAGGTGGGTGTACCGATTTGGTGTACAGCACCGTGGATGGCAGGCAGAATTACCCAAGTTGAAGAGATCGCTGCAGAGGTTGGACAGATGTGCTCTCAGCAGCATGGAAAACCACAAAGGGTGGGCAGGAGTTCTCAGAGTCACTAGTAGGGCCTTGGGGTGCCAGTGGGAGTTCACCCAGGTGTTTGAAGGTGAGATTCCCTGATAATTTGGGGTGCAGCGGAAGGCAGGTGTGATGTCCCCAGCTGTGTGTAAGGCCACCTAATGCAGGCGGGAGCCCCCCCAACTTGGGGGTCGGAGTTGCCCTAAATGGAGAGGAGTCACCTGGAGGCCGGTAGTATTGTGTGAAAGGAAAGAGAGGAGGAATAGAAGAAGCAGCCAGAAAGGAAAAAAAACAAAGACAGAAACAAAAAAACAAGCAAACAAGCAAAAAAGAAATACTTAGCCTGCTGAGACTGTGGCAGGAAAGAAAGGAGAGATAACTGAAGAAGAAAAAGAAAGAAGAAAATAATTTAAAAATAAAATAAAGAGATAGCTGAGCCCCATTTGCCTGACTGTGGGGCTGGAGGGGTTTAAATCCTGCTCAAAGTGTTGGGTAGGTGTGCCTACTTTGTTATAGAGCCTCACGGATGCTGGATGGAATTGCCCTAGTTGGCAAGATCACTGCAGAGGTGAGGCGGAGGTTTCTGCAGTAGTGTGGAGCACTACAGATGACTGGTGTAGCTGCCTCGTGCCATGTGCAGAACTGCCACAGTGCAGACTGGAGCTCCCCCTGCTGGGTGGGCGGAGTTGCCCTAGGTGGAGGGTATGGGCCGCAAGTGGAGCGGGTGGAAAGGAAGTGAGTGTTAACAAACCAGGGTGAAGGGAAAAACAAGTTATCCAAAATGGATGGCAAATAGGGTATAGGAGGCCTGGCAGGCCTTGATCAAGGGCAATGTAACCGAGAGGAATTACTGAAACCCAAATGAAGGCTGAGCATGATAGTGGGACAAGAGGAAAGTAAAAGGAAATAGAGGAAAGAATTAGGAGGCAAAGGGCATTTATACAGTTCTACATACAGGCATGTACATATGTAAATATAGTTACATATGAGGATGGGGAAATAGATCTCTGTACATATATTTATAGGTTTTGTATAAAGGTAGCAGATGGACATTGGTCCTCTACTCAAGTACTCTCTCAAAGCAAGGCACTATTCTATTAAACTGGCATTCCATGATGCTCGCCTTCCTGACACGATCACTGAAGACAAAGCAGGTGCATAAGCAAATGTGGTGAAGAAAGCTGATGGTGCCCTGCTATCAAAAGATATAGTGTCTTGTGTCTTAAAGGCTTGAAGATAAACAACAGGCCATCTGGGGAGAATCAACAAATCCCACATGGAAGAAGCACACCAGCCTGTGTGATCACGAGGTGTCAATGGAATCAGGTATCAGGCATCAGCAGAACAAAAAATTCTTACCATAGTGAATGAGGGGGAGGGGGAGTGCGGAGTGGAGACCCAAAGCCTATCTGTAGGCAACTGGACATCCCCTTACAGAAGGGTCTTGGGGAGGAGACGAGCTAGACAGGGTGCAGTGTAGCAACAATGAAACATACAACTTTCCTCTAGCTCTTTAAAGCCCCCCCGCCCCCACTACCATGATCCTAATTCTACCATGCAAATCTGACTAGACCAGAGGATGTACACTGGTACAGATAAGAACTGGAAACACAGGGAATCCAGGACGGATAAATCCCTCAGGATCAATAATGAGAATAACAATACCAGGAGGGTAAGTGGAATGTGGGATAGAAAGGGTGAGCCGATCACAAGGATCCACATATAACCCCCTCCCTGGGGGACTGATAACAGAAAAGTGGGTGAAGGGATACGTTGGACAATGTAAGACATGACAAAATAATGATAATTTATAAATTATCAAGGGTTCATGAGGAAGGAGCAGCAGGGAGGGAAGGGGAAAAATGAGGAGCTAATACCAAGGGCCCAAGTAGAAAGCAAATATTTTGAGATGATTATGGCAACAAATATACAAATGTGCTTGACATGATGTATGAATGTATGTATGAATTGTGATAAGAGTTGTATGATCCCCCGATAAAATGATTTTATAAAGGAAAAAAAAGAAGGGAGAGGGAGAGAAGAAGAAAGAATGAAAGAAAAAGAAAAGAGGAAATAAAAACACAACTAGGCCCATCGAGAATGACTATTGTGGGAAAGATTGAAGGGAGAGAGAAGAGAGAAGAAAAAAATAAAAAGTAAAGAGATAGCTGAGCCCTGATCTCCTGACTGTGGGGCTAGAGGGGTTCAAACCCTGCCCCAAGGTGGAGGATGAGTGTGTTCGTTTTGGTGTAGAGTCCCACGGATGCTCGGTAGAATTGCCCTAGTTGGCAAGATCACCGTGGAGGCCAGGAAGAGTTTTCTGCAGCAGCGTGGAGCACTGGAGAGGGCTGGCATAGCTGCCTTGTGCCATTGCAGCACTGCCACAGAGGGCCAGCTAGAGCTCTTCCCACTGGGTAGGTAGAGTTGTCCTAAGAGGAAGGTAGTGGCCTGGAAGCCAGCAGTGGCGTGTGAAAGGAAAGAGAGGGAGATAAGAAATAAGGAAAGGAAGGAAAAGAAAGAAAAAAAACTGGGTCCGCTGAGACTGACAGTGATGGGAAAGAGAGAAGGGAGAGAGAATAAAAAGAATTAAAAGCAAGCAGATAGCTGAGCCCTGATTGCCTGACCATGGGGCTGGAGGGCTTCAAACCTTGCCCCAAGGTCGTGAGTGAGTGTGACCGTTTTGGTGTAGAGTCCTACGGATGCTGGGTGGAATTGCCCTTGTAGGCAGCATCATAACAGAGGTCCGGCAGAGGTGTCCTGAGCAGTGTGGAACGCTAGAGATGACTGGTGTAGCTGCCTTGTGCCATATGCACCACTGCAGCAGGTGGGAGGAAGTTCCCTCAGCCACATGTGAGGCCATGGGGGACAGGCCAGGGTTCCCCCAGGCAAGAGAAGCACTGTAAAGGGGGGGGAGGCAGGATTTTCCCAGCTGCTTGTAGGGCCACCGAGGGCAGACAGTAGCTACCCCCATTGGGCTTGTGGAGTTGCCCTATTTTGCGTAGTTCAGAGAAGTTGTTTTTGTTTTGTTTGTTTGTTTTTGTCTGTACAACTGAAACTGAATTCACCCTTTGGCTATAGGTTGTTGGTTTATGCTCTGTGAAACTGTGTTCTGAGACTGATGTTTGCCCCCCTGGTTCTTTGTTATGTTGAAAGCCTCTGGGCTATGCTCTCAAGATTACTTCTGGCATTCCTTAACCCTGGCTACCTTTTTATGCTAACATATGCTAAAGGCCTGTGTTCTACTGGTTTGCCTTGGAGTTATACAATGGGCCACAGCCTGGGATTGGTAATTTTTACCAAGAAAATATTTTTTTCTCCTTTTTATATTGGGCTCGTGGGCTGCCCTGATTTCAGAGCTGTTGTGCTGACCTCCAGAAGTGGAGGACTAGCTTACCAGAGAGGTTGTTTGTTTCAGCTGACTGGAACTGAATTCGCCCCCCAGCTATCAGCTCTCCATTTTTGCTCTGCCAAATTGCAATCTGACACAGGTAAAAGACCTAGCGGCAAATCAATGGCTACCCGCACCAAACCCTATAATGCAAGTGCAGGGTGGCTAGCAGCAAAGGGAACTCTGGGGTGGGGTCTTGTGACTAGCTTTCAGAGGGTCTCTTCAAGCCTGAGATTATGACCACTTTTAGAAAGCAATCTGGGGGAAAAGCCGGCATAATGAAGCAAGAGTGTTTCAGTGCATTGTCAATTCACCTTGTGAGTGAAAATTTTAAAAATAGGCATCTGGGCCAGACCCTATTTCCTTGGTTCTATTTTTAACACACAGCCTTCCAGTTTTGGTCTCCTTACCTCTTAAATTTCTGGTCTGGCAGCAGGAGCTCTGGGTGGTAAATCTATCTGAATGCTATCTTGGCTTTTCCCCCTTAAGAGCCAACTCTTCTTTTTAATAAATATTTACCTTCTATTTGAGCCCTTGTTATCAGCTCCTCTTAACATGACTTGTCTTAATGTGATTGAACTACAGAATTTTATAACGTGAATTATTTTCACATAAAACTTTTTTTAATTGAGTAAAAAACAATAATTTCTTAAGATATGATTAGTACAAGGGAGTTCTCCATATTATTATTATGATTAACATATGGTATTTCTTGAACTTTTCTTAATCGAAAGTTTTCAATAAGGAAAGAAATATTTTTAAAATTTATTGGGAAAGAAAAAAGCTGCTCGACTTATGTCAGAACCATCTTATAACAGAATCATTGAAACAAATCTGTCATAAATTGGGGCAACATAATAATATGTGATGAGATAAAGATATTTTGTGTTAAAAAATCGTTTCATGTATGCTTATAAGGCTTCACTATAGTATACATTTTGTAATCATTCATAAACTTGAGGCACTGATTGTAGTCCATATTTTCATCAAATTTGAATAACAAAATTCAAACATCATTAGAGGCTTTGCCACAGTAAAAGATTAGAAATTTTGTTTTTGAAAGAAACAATATAGATAGCTTACGGGAAATGACCATCTTTTTCCTGACAATTCTATTTATATGCCAAATCAGTTATCAGACATCAAAGAACTGAAAATCATATCAGTGAGTGCCCACTTTACTGACACAACCCCTGAAGACAAACGTGTGCATAAGCAAATGTGGTGAAGAGAGCTAATGGTGCCTGGTTATCAAAAGATATAGCATCTGGTGTCTTAAAGGCTTGAAGATAAACAAGCGGCCATCCAGCTGAGAAGCATCAGAGCCCACGTGGAAGAAGCACACCAGCATGACTGACCACGAGGTGCAGAAGGGACCAGTTATCAGACATCAAAGAACTAAAAATCAGATCAGTGTGTGCCCACCTTCCTGATACGATCACTGAAGACAAATGTGTGCATAAGCAAAGGTGATGAGGAAAGCTGATGGTGCCAGGCTGTTGAAGGATATGGCGTCTGGGGTCTTAAGGGCTTGAAGATAAACAAGTGGCCGACTGGCTCGGAAGCATCAGGGCCCACATGGAAGAAGCACAACAGCATGTGTGACCACAGGCTGTCGAAGGGATCAGGTATCAAGCATCCAAGAACAAAATATCATATCATGGAGAAGGTGGGTGAGTGCGGAGTGGAGACTCAAAGCCCATCAGTGGGCAACTCAACACCCTCTTATTGAGGGGTTGTGGGGAGGAGGCGAGCCAATCAGGGTGCAGGGTAGCAATGATGAAACATATAACTTTCCTCTAGTTCTTTAATGCTCCTCCCCCCCCACTATCATGATGCCAATTCTACCTTACAAATCTGGCTGGACTGAAGGATGTACATTGGTGCAGATGGCAGCTGGAAACACAGGGTATCCAGTATAGATGACTCCTTCAGGATCAGTGGTGAGAGGGGCGATGCCTGGAGGGTGAAGGGAATGTGGGGGTAAAAAGAGGGAACCAATTACAAGAATCTAACTAAGTATTGCCTCCTCCTTGGGGGATGGATAGCAGAGAAGAGGGTGGAGGGAAACATCGGACAGGGTAACTTATGACAAAACTATAATAATTTATGAACTATGAAAGGTTCATGGGGGAGGGGGGAGGAGGAAGGAGATGGAAAGTGAGCAACTGATATTAGGGGCTGGAGTGGGAGGCAGATGTTTTGAGAATTATGAGGGCAACTAATGTGCATATGTGCTTGGCACAGTGAATGTATGTATGGATTGTGATGAGAATTGTATGAACCCCCAATAAAATAATTTTTAAAAAAGAATGTAGACTCTGGGGTGACAAGTCATAGTATCTTCATGAAGCAGTTTTAGACAATCTAAAATTTGCTCATTGGGAAAAAGTTCTACAACTCACCATCTATTTCAGGAATCCTTTTCAATGTTCACTGGTGGAACATACCTAATACTATTCCTTTTTCATGATCTTGGAATCTGGATATCAGGTATCAAGGCATCATCCTTCCTATAAATGTTTTTCCTTCTTTCAGGCTTTAATGAATTAGGACATCAAACCAGTTTCTACAGAATCAACTCTGACTATTGAAAACCCCACTGTGTTCCACTGAGTTTTGAATGGCTGATGTTTCAGAAGTAGATCACTAGGTGATTTTCTGAGGTGTCTGAGTGGACTTTAACCTACAACCATTTGATTACCAGCTGAACATTCTAATTTCTGTTTCATTAACCCTGCCCCCTCCAAAACCAAAACCCACTGCCATAGAGTCAATTCCAACTCATAGTGACTTTATATAAGGTTTCTGAGACTGTAAAACTCTATGGGAACACAGAGCTTAATATTTCCCATGGAGTGGGGTTGAACCATCAACATAGGAGTTAGAAGCCCAGTGCCTAATGCGAAGCACCAGCAGTGCTCTTTTCCATCACGAACAGTCACTCCAAAAAAACAAAGATTCCATAACCCACCCTTAAAATATTAAAAATATAGAAACAATTTTGTTTGATGTTGGTTTTTAAAATATGCATATCCTTGCCCATCATTCCACCACTTATCTGTCAGTTTGTTGTGCTATAGTGATTTGTGTGTTGTTGTGATGCTGAAGGCAATGCAATTGGTATTTCAAATGACAGAAGGGTCACTCAAAGTGAAGAGGTTTCAATGAAGCTTCCAAACTAAGAACAGAATACAAATAAGGAATTGGTTGCTCACTCTGGAGGAAGTAGCCACTGAAAATCTTTTGCATAGCATGGAAATATTGTCAGCCACTAAAGTCCTAAAGCATGAAGCAGAACATTGTTAAATATAGGGTCAAAAGATGGGCTCTTGGGGTTGAGAAGCACTCAAAATGTGACTGTTGAAGAGTTGTTATCTTAGAGTAGAGTTGTTGTTTTGTTGTATATTGTTGCTTGGTTTTGCTCTGTCTTGTTTTTGTGCATGTTATTATCTCCGCAGGTCTGTGTAAATAAGATATGCTGGATGAACAATCTGGAGGAGAAAACAAGGGGACTGACAGTTCTGGGGGACATGGGAGAGGGGAAGGTGGGGGAAAAGGTAGTGGTGTTAACAAACCCAGGGACAAGGGAACAACAAGTGATCCAAATTGGTGGCGAGGTGGGTGTGGGAGGCCTGGGAGGGCACAATCAAGGGTAATGTAACCAAGAAGATTTGCTGAAAACCTGGTGAGGACTGAGCATGATAGTAGGACAGGAGGAAAGTCAAAGGAAATAAAGGAAAGAGCTTGGAGGCAAAGGGAATTAATAGAGGTCTAAATAAAGACATGTACATATGCAAATACATTTATATATGAGGATGGGATCTATGTGCATATATTTATAGATTTAGTATTAAGGTAGCAGAAGGACATTGGGCCTCCACTCAAGTACTCCCTCAATGCAAGAATACTTTCTTCTATTAAATTGGCATTCTATGATGCTCACCTTCCCAACACAACCGCTGAAGACAAAGCGGGTGAATAAGCAAATGTGGTGAAGAAAGCTGATGGTGCCCGGCTATCAAAAGATATAGCATCTGGGGTCTTAAAGGCTTGAAGATAAACAAGCGGCCATTTAGCTCAGAAGCAACAAAGCCCACATGGAAGAAGCACACCAGCCTGTGCGATCACGAGGTGTCGAAGGAATCAGGCATCAGGCATCAAAGAACAAAAAAATTAAATCATTGTGAATGAGGGGGAGTGTGGAGTGGGGACATAAGACTCATCTGTAGGCTACTGGACATCCACTTACAGAAGGATCTTGGGGAGTAGACGAGCCAGTCGGGGTGCAATGTAGCAACAATGAAAAATACAACTTTCCTCTAGTTCCTAAATGCTTCCTCACTCCCCATCCCCTCAACCCCCACTATCATGATCCCAATTCTACCTTGCAAATCTGGCTAGACCAGAGGATGTACACTGGTACAGATATGAACTGGAAACACAGGGGATCTAAGGCGGATGATCCCTTCAGGACCAGTGGTGTGAGTCGCAATACTCGGAGGGTAGAGGGAGGGTGGGTTGGAAAGGGGGAATCGATTATAAGGATCTACATGTGGCCTCTTCCTTGGGGGACGGACAACAGAAAAGTGGGTGAAGGGAGACATCGGACAGGGCAAGATATGACAAAATAATAATTTAAAAATTATCAAGGGTTCATGAAGGAAGGAGGAGTGGGGAGGGAGGGGGGAAAATGAGGACCTGATGCCAGGGGCCTAAGTGGAGAGCAAATGTTTTGAGAATGATGAGGGCAATGAATGTACAAATGTGCTTTACACAATTGATGTATGTATGGATTGTGATAAGAGTTGTATGAGCCCCTAATAAAATGATTTAAAAAAAAGTACAGTTGACCATGGTGACATGAATGGAGTAAAGCCTGTGGGGGTAGAGGACCTTCATTTACTGATAGAGCACAATTCAAGGGAAGGAGAAACAGCTGAAAATATATACCAATAATCATACATTTGAATACATGAAGTGTAATTGAAAATGGTCAAAAATGAAAAGTAACACCTAAAATTGATATTAACTCATTAATGAATTGGCATGGACTGGTACTGGTAATTTTAAATCAGAAAATCATATGGTTTACTATAGCAGGAATGATACAACTGATAGGAATGACATTGAATTCTTTGGGAAGAAAGTACATTTCAAGATCTATCTGAAGTACAATGTTATATGATAGGCTTATTTTCTTGCAATGTAATGCAATCAATACAACTATCATTCAAATTTATGAACCAACCACTAAAGCTATGAAGATACTGAAGGATTCTACCAATGTCTTTAGTCAGAAATTGATCAAACATGGGATCAAGATGTATTGGTGATTGTAACACAAAAATTAGAAACAAAGAGAAGGGAATAGTAATTGTAAAATATGTCTTGAAAGAAATTAAGCTTGAGTTCATATGAAATTTGCAAAACCAATGACTTTTCATAGCAAATACTTCTTTTCAACAACAGTAATGGCTACTATACACATAGACATCTCCCTATGGGATACATAGGAAAAAAACTAACTAAATCTGTGGGAAGAGATAATGAACAAACTCAAAATGAGCAGCTAAAACCATGCCAGCAACTGAATATGGAATAAACCATAAATTATTCATATGTAAGTTTAGGTTGAAAGTGAAGAAAATTAAAACAAGTCAATGAGAAACAAAATATGACCTTGCGTCTATCCCACCTGAATTTCAAGCACATCTCAAGAAGAGATTTGATGCATTGAACACTAATGACAGTAGACTTGAGCTGTGGGATGATATCAAGAATATGATTCATTAAGAAAGCAAAAGGTCATTAAAAAACAAGAAAGGAAAAAAGAATCAAATGAATGTCAGAAAAGACTCTGAAATTTGCTCTTTATTGTAGAGTTAAGACAAATGAAAGAAACTATGACATCAAACAGCTGAATTAAAAATTTCAAAAGGGAAGCTCAAGAAGACAACATCAAATATTGTAAGGAAATGTGTAGAGACAGAGTTAGAAAACCAAATAGAAGACCATGCTCAGCATATATTAAACTGAAAGAACTCAAGAAGAAAATTCAATCCTCACTTTGCAATATCGAAAGATTCCATGGGCAAAATATTGAATGAAGCAGAAAGCATCAAAAGGAGTTGAAAAGAACCCAGAGTCACTGGACAAAAAGGAAATAGTAGACATTCAACTGTTTCAAAAAGTAGCATATGAGCAAGAGCCAATGGTGCTGAAGGAAGAAGTTCAAGCGGCACTGAAAACATTAGTTAAAAACAAGGCTCCAGGAATTGATGGAAAACCAATTGAATTGTGTCAACCAGCTGATGAAGCACTGGAGGCACTCACTTGTCCATGCCAGGAAATTTGGAGACAGCTACTTGGTCAACTGACTGGAAGAGATCTACATTTGTACCCATTTAAAAGGTGACCTAGCAGAATGCACAAATTATAGAACAATATCAATCATATCACATGCAAGTAAAGTTTTACTGAAAAGTATACAACGATGATTACAGCAGCTCATTGACTGGTATCTGCCAGAGTTTCAGACTGGAATCAGAAAATGTGGACCAAGGTATATCAAAGTTGATGTCAGATGGATCTTGACTGAAAGCAGAGAATACCAGAAAGATATTTACTTGTGTTTCATAGACTATGCCAAGACATTCAACTGTATGGATCATAACAAAATATAGATACCCTTGAGAAGAATGGAAATCAGAACACTTCATTTGCTCATGCAGAACTTTTACCTGGCAGTTGTGTGACCATAACAAAGGAATGCTGCATGGTTTAAAATCAGGAAAGGTGTGTATCAAGGTTGTATCCTTCCATCATACATATTCTATCTTCCTGCTGAGCAAATAATCAGATAATCTGGTTTATATGAAGAAGAATAAAGCATTGGGATTGGAGGAAGGCTCATTAATGACCTGCAATATGCAAATGACACAATTTTGCTGCCTGAAAGAGGAAGAATTTGCTTAACCTGGATTCTCGGTAGTTTGGCAGTTAGGGCCTGGTAATTCCCCATAAAGTGACAGAAAACACTGTAATCTACTCTATGATGGAGTCTGCTGTTAACAGTCAATCACATGTAAGAAGATTAGGGTGGAGTTCAATTGAAGGGAAATTTCCTCTGACCTGTGTCCTATTCCTATATTAGTAGATGCTATGGAGAGTTTTCTTGCTTCTTGCTGGTCTGGTATTTGTACCTGGCTCATTGATCTCTGATGCTTTGGACTCCATCCAATAATTTGACATATTGCCTGTTGACTTTGGGAGCCATAAGAGTCTTCCATCAGACATACTGACCTTAGATTCATCCACCTGTGCATCCACCAGGCTTGGTCTTTCTGCTTCATCTTCCTGCTTCTGGTTCATCAATCCTGTAGCTTTGAGAGTTAGGAAAAGCCTCCAGCTGAACACTTAACTTGCAGATGACCTAGATGGCACTTACCTGCTTCTACAACACTGTGAGCTACATTGTTGATGTAAATATATTTCTTTATATATTATAATAAATTTAAATTAATAATGAATATGTATATGCGTATACATCACTGGCTTTACTTCTCTAGAACAGGGCTTAGATTCATTATGGATTTAATTTTGAAATAATTTTTGGTCATTGAATGTTCATAAATCTTCTACTCTTGTCAATTTTTCACGACCCCCACATTCAGTTATGAGTCCTCATATAGGGTTTCAATCCAACAGTTAAGAAATTTTGCTGTGAAAAATCCAGCCTAATACATTTGGTGCCAGGAATAAGGTCCTTCCAAAAAGGGACCCAGTGTAAGTAGACAACACTATAAGTTCATATAAGTCAGGCTATTTTGGGGCGAGGGTGTCAGACACTCTTTTTATGGTATTTTTTTAATTAAATAATCATTTTGATAGGGGCTCATACAACTCATCACAATCTATACATATGTCATTTGTGTCCAGCACATTAGTACATATGTTGACTTCATCATTCTTACAACACCCGCTTTAGGTGGTGCTGTTGGCTGAAGTGACTCAATGGAATTTAGAGGTTGAATGTCTCCATCTTCTTGATGCTCATATTTTATTATATGTCCCCTGGCCAAGTTGCAGGATCCCATTTTTTCCCAATCAATGCCCTCATTTTAACATCAGACACCATTATAGGTTGGGAATTTAGTTGACATTGTAATTCGACCACTGTTATGAAAAGACTCTGGGTTTGGTTTTTGGTAATAGCTCAGTTACTGAAAGAAATAAAGCTGTCTTTCATAGAACAAGTGCAAATTTTTGAGGTATTTTATGTGGCACTTGAGCTGTGCCTCTAAAAGCCTGAGTTCATCTCTTTCCTTCATCACTTTGTTTTCTGTAAGTAGTACCAACCAACCAGCTTCCCTATACTGCTCATCCTGATGAAAATGTTGAAAAATATCAAACACATGATCACTCAGAGCCTCACTTCTCACCCACATTTCATCTACTGATATTTGGCATATCAACATTTCCAACTCATGCCATGTATTAATGGTGTGCTCTTTACTAATAGTAGCAGACTTATCTACACTAAAGGAGGCAGATTTAATACAGGTAGGGGTAAACTTGGAGAAAGAAACCCTCTTCCTCTCAAATTTACTTGCTAATAATAGAGGTTCTGCTATATAGGGGTTGGGGAAGTTAGAAACATTAGTGGCCTGCCAGTCCCATAGTGAAACTATAGCCTTAACCTGGGAGCTGCAAGGAGAAGGTGCCCCTATTTTCTTGATTGCACTCACCCTAAAATTTCCATTAAACAGCTGGGGTGAGGACAGCTCTGGTCCTCATGGTCAAAGAATCTACCTGTTCTTAGAGTTTTAGTATACTTCAGTAAATGAATATTTCAATGAATACAGCCTTCAATATGGATTACAATTCAATGTAAAAAAATACAACTGAACCACTAGGCAGCATCATGATAAATGGAGAAAAGATCTAAATTGTAGAGGATTTCTCTTGCTTGGGTCTACAATGCAAATGAGACATTATATTGGGCAAATCTGCTGTGTAAGATCTCTTTGAAATGTTGAATAGCAAGGATGTTACTTTGAGGACTGAAGCCATGTACTTTCAATCACCTCTTATGCCCGTGAAAGTTGGACAATGAGTAAGGAAGACTGGAGAAGAAAGGTGGTGCTAGCAAAGAATGTTGATATACTGTGAACTGTCAAAAGAACAAATAGATCTGTTTTAGAAGAAGCATAGCCATCATGCTATTTGGAAGTGAGGGTGGTAAGACTTCATTTCATGTACTTTGGACATGTTATCAGCAGAGGGTAGTTCCTGGAAAAGAACATCACGTTTAGTAAAGTAGAAGTTTAGTGAAAGTTAGGAAGACTCTTGACAAGATGGATTGAATCTGTGTATATTCTGTGACTATGCTGCTGCACCTGAGATTTAGACATTTAAAGATAATTAGTGGTGTGGGTGACTGCATATTTGTCAGCATAAATGCTTTACTTTAAGAGTTCATCACCCCCCCGCCCCCACCAATTTATTTGTTAAATATCAAGTGTCAGCAAGGAACACAGGTCTGAGACATCATCCAGAAGTGTCACTGTACTAATGAAATCGAGTTGGCGTAATTCTGTTGAATTTTTATATTAGGCTTAAAACAGCTATTGACATACCTACTTTCTCTCTGTCTGAAAATAGACTGCAAGGGTATACGGGAGAAGGGGACAGTGTTCTTTTAATGAAGAACAATTTTTCAGATCAACCATTCCTTTGTAGTTTCCTTGTTCAAATCATTGCAGCTCCAAACTAGCATTCAAGGTCAGTCTGTGAAACCATAATTACCCACTTTGCTAAGTAACACAAATTAGGTTCTCCATTCATACCAACCCTACACTTTTGCCAGATACTTACTTGAGCGTTTGTGCCTCTTCTGCTCTTTTTGTCACATACATCAGCTTGAGAAATAAGGAGCTAGATTTTTTTGTCCTTTAAAAGTTATTACTGGTAGAGCTTGGAGGAGAGGAGATGATTCCCTGAGTTGGAGTGGGAGCTGGCATACCGGGAGTGGGCTCTGAATAACCGTGTAAGACAGTTTTCTAGTGGAGGGACTATGGTATAAAGGGGGGACTGTAAAGGAAGGATCTGGAAGAAAGAGAGAATGAGCAGTTTTCCCTTCAGAAAAGATTACCTACCATCATTTGGAGTGCAAATACCCATTGTAGCCCATGTACTACCTGGTATTTTCCCAAATAACTGTGGCTGCTACAGGCAAGATATGTGATTCCTTTGCTCTGGGTTATTTAGCCTAATTGCATTAGGATTTTAAAAAACTTGACTAATATAGGTGGGGAAATGCCTTGGCTCTTGCCATCTAGTTCCTTACCCTCCTTATTCTTTTCTTGAAGTCATTTGTGTTTCCAGAAGCACTGATAAGTTGTTAAATATGCTGCAGTATGTTAAGGTATAAAATATGATTGGGTATCCTATAAGGCTGTGGATGTACAGATAAAATAATCAATAAAACATGAAAAATGTTTAATTATCTGTTTGGGGAAAACATTAAAAAGCCTTTGGAATGAAATTCTACATCCCTCTTTCTACAAAGGAATTATGGTACATTATATCATTAAACAGCTTTCCAAGGAATCTCTTCAATCTGTTCATGTCCTCCTAAAAGATACTTCTTAAATACTGGCTGAAATCAGGGTCACAAACTGCATCTGGGAGCTATCTATTTTGTTTTGCCTTCATCTTGAGAAATGTATTTAAACAGGTGTGTGTAAATGAAGAAGATATTCAGAAACTCCAACAAGCCATCCAGGAGCACCCAGTTGTTCTATTGCCTAGCCTTTGCAGTTACATTGACTTTCTGATGTTATCTTTTCTTTTACACAACTATGATTTCCTTGTGCCAGTCATAGCTGCAGGAATTAATTTCCTTGGAATGAAAGGTGAACTGATACGAATGTCTGGTGCTTTTTCCATAGAGCATACATTGATGGCAATAAACACTACTGGGCTGTGTTCTCAGATACGTAAAAACTATGTTACAGAATGGTTATGTTCCTGTTGAATTTTCTTGAAGGGACAAGAATTTATTCTTCTAAGCCACTCCTAAAGTTGATCTTCTGAATATTGTCATAGAATAAATTTCTAAAAGAGAATTTTTTGATACCTACCTTCATCCAATTAGCATCAATTATGGTAAGATATTGGAAGAAATGCTTTATGTATATGAACTTTTAGGGGTTCCTAAGCCTAAAGATTCTAAAACTGGAGTGTTGAAAGCTAGGAAGATTTTCTTTTTTTTT
>NW_022103916.1:3349390-3354199 GCF_000313985.2 Echinops telfairi
CCGGAACTGTTAGTCCCGTTGTTTTCTCCTCCAGTATGTTCCCCTTGATCATGCCCTACCAGGTCTCCCACACCCACCTCCCCACCAATTTGGATCGCTTGTTGTTCCCTTGTCCCTGGGTTTGTTTCTTTGAACATTTTGGAAACACCGTGTGTACTTTGGATATCCTGTATCACTTTGATCTCTGGCAGCTGGGAGGGTGGATATCTTATAATTTGGTTCCAAGATATATTCCTCAGAAGCAGTCAGAGGACATATATGCCTTTGTCACTTAAATTGCCTACAAATTAAAGCTTCTGAACATTAAAAACATGATTCTGAGCTCATGGGCCCTCAGAGTTGCTGTTTGTTTTGCTCCAGAATCTACTGTCCATGAACTTTGATGCTCTGGTTGCAAAACCTTGTGACTGAAACATTTAACTCAATTGCTTGGTTGATTTCTTACAGGCCTTATAATGAGCCTGCTGAAGGAGTTGTACAGTCTAACATTCCAACACAGCCTTGTCAAAAATCAGATGATTCTGAAAATGGACTCTGGAACATTAGAAGTGATCAATAGACATATTCCAACACATCACTCACCTCACATGCTCAGTTTATAGGAGCAAGTCACTCAGCATTTTTGTTTGTCCATTCTTATGTGGCTATAGCCCTGAAGATGACACCTGGGCTCAAGAAAAAGGATGTCTACAGTTGCTTTTAATTCCTTCATGATTTCTTTTCAGATGAATTCACCGTCCTTCCAAGACACGCACTAAAGGACTTTGAAGAAGTTGTTATCTGCTCTGTAAGAGTGAGAATAAGCAAATAACAAAGGACATTCTGGGTACAGAAAAGAGGAAATAATATGTTAGAAGTTTTTAAAGGACTCACCAAACTCTTTGTGGAATGTTATCAGATCATTTTCAAATACCTCTTGAATGAAGGAATATTACTTCACTTAGAAGTAGTATTTGGCTGGAGCTAGAAATTTTACTAGTGAGCTTCTCGATCAAGGTACTTCTCAGTGGTATGACGTATCATCATCTGAGGTCAGAAAAATGCTTTAGCAGCTTTTGTGAGACTAGGTATAGGAAAGAAAAAGAAGACAATAATGACTGTATATTTAAAGTGAATTCGCCTGTCACAACAAAGTGGAAGAAATACTTTGTTGTATGCTAGCAGGAGAAAAACCAGCAACTGCAAAACTTTAATAATCTCCAAAAATTATGGAACATTTGGCCCCATAATTGCCATAATCAAAGAATTATGTTATAATAAACAGGGAAGCAAAAAGAAATGCTTATCTTCTTCTTTATAAGACTTTGAGGAGAGTGGGCTCAGTAGAGAGGAAGTGATGATCAATTTAAGCAATTAGTGTCTTCCCTAGTACAAAGGTTAATCTGGCATTTGTATTCAACTCCTGTGTGTTTTAAAATAAAGCAATTATTTGGAAATATAATCGAAAAAGCTGAAACAAACTCCTAGAACAAACAAACAAAACCACCTTAATATGTACCATATTTTTATGTCGACAACATGAATATTATACTTTTTTGCTTACCATGCCCTCCCCAAACAATGAAGTAGTTTTAAAGTATGGTATCCTATTTTGTACCAGTTGCTATAATTGATATCACAAAATAGTGCACCAAAATATTTTGAATTGAAAACTGCTGTGATATACAGACACACACATACATAAAACATGCATTTTACAACAATTAAAAAATTAACACACACACACACAAAACACACCTTGAATGATCAATATGAACTGTTCTCTGGAGAGAGAGAACTGAACAAGATAAGCGTATAACTCACCACCACTTCCACCCCAAGCAGTATCTCCTCCAACAGTGCCAAAACAATTCACTGCTGTCGAGTTGATTTTGACTCATAATGATACTGTAGGACAGAGGAGACCTGCTCTGCGGGCTTCCAAGATTGTAACTCTTCACAGGAGTTGGAAGCCTCATCTTTCTCCTGTGAAGCAAGCTGGTGGTTTAGAACTGCTGACCTTGCACTACACCACTAGGGGTCCTCTGCTCCCTTTTAGTCCCAATGCCCAAGGAGGTGAAGGAAGTTCTAGGGTGAATTATAAAAGCAGAAAACAACGTGGAATGTGGACAAGCTTCAGGAAAAACACAACTAAATTATCTGCATTACACTGCTGAACCTGATAAAGCCTCCCAATAAAAGGACATTGCTTGTTGTTCTTCCTCAATAGGCATAGGTGTGATTCTTGAGTCCATAGTCATAGTATAGTGCACTCAACTTGCCACCTGAAACGTTTCTTTCATCCCTTTCCAAAATATTAAACACAAATTAATGAGCAGAGAAAAGGAAAAGCACATGCCTGGTTGTGCTTGAATCTCAAATGGTAGCAGATCTCACTCACACTTGCTCGGACTGGTTCCCTTTATGGGTTCTAGTCTTCACTGACAAAGACCATTGGAGCAGACCTTTGATAGCATGAACTACCGGAATCTTGTCTGAGAACAAAAGAAATTCATATCTTATGACTTGTCATGTTTGCTTGTTTTTGTTTTCAAGTGGGTTATATTTGAATTTGAGCAATACAATAAAAATATATCATTTTCATTTCGGCAGTCTTTCTACCATGATAATTCTAATTCTGTAGTGGAAAGCTGAAATCACTACCAAGTCAAATGTATGATGTTCAGAATCTGACTACTCCTTCCTAATAGTCTCTGGACTTCATTTAAGCCTGTGCTGCCCTAGACGCATCTCTTTAGAGCCACATTTCATGCATTCTCATTAAAAGATGACTCTTTTTTAGTTCATCACTCTACTCTGCTGCTGCTGATTTAGCTCATAAGCTTATGTAATGGAACTGCCAAGTATGTGATTCATATAATCAAAGAAGTACTCCAGTAGAAATCCAAACCCTCAAATATATCTAGGAAAAGATATTCGAAGAGAGTGGGGTTTTCCCAACTTTGATAACTGATTTTTCCTGACTACACAGAAGACTGGTCTCCCAGTTTCTAATCCATTCAATTATTGGCTTTATCAGGTTTACTCTTATATTTGATTAACTTGGAACCTTGAGCTTGGATAGGAGAAGGCAGCTAGCCTGGGTCCAAGTTACAATACAAATAAATGAACAACTCTGGAGATCTTTCTTACTGTGATTAACTGAACATATCCCAGTAGATCATTAAGAGAGTTCCACCCTCTCTTACTCACTACCCTTTTGATGTTGCAAGGATCTGCAGTTTGGAAGAAGGCTAGACAAGAGAAATTGAACTGGTTATAGAAATAGGTATGTTGATTCACAAGCAAAAACATGGCTAAATAATAAATTCTTGATGATGTCAGCTAGTGCATATGACTGTAGAGAAAAGCACTGAGGATATTGAGAAAACCGGAGTAGCACGCTGATGTGGGAAAAAAACGTATATTTTAAATTACTCACCATCACTTCCACCTCTACTTTGTTCTGAGATTTTTACATGCTACCTCTGAAAGACCTAACTTGTGCTGAGAATGTTTCCCATAGAGAGTTAGTATTGCTGATGAAAGCAGATAATATTTTTCAGGTTTGTTAGAGAAGAAAATAAATGTAGCCAGTTGGAATGCCTTTAAGGGTCATACAGACAAATTAAAGGACAAATAATAATAAAGAGTTAATATTTATTGAGTACTGATCTGGTGGGTAGTGGGTTATACATTGAGATGCTAACCACTCAGTCAGCTGTTCAAATCTCCCAGCTTCTCCATAAAGATTTACAACCTTGGAAACTCTAGGAGCAGTTCTACTCTGTCCTTTGGGTCACTATGAGTCAGACCAACTCAATTGCAGTGAATTTGATTTTTTTAAACCTTGTTCCAAGCACTGTATTGGGACCTTTACATACATGATTTTATTAATCTGTGCAATAATCCGATAAAGTAGATATTATTACTATTCTGACTTTACAGGTAAAGGGGCTCTGGTGGCATAGTGATCTATGAACTGGGCTACTAATCTCAAGGTTAGTAGTTCAAATCCACCAGCTCCTTGGTGAGAGAAAAATGAAGCTTTCTGCTCCCATAAATATGTACAGCCTTGGGAACCCTAGGGAAAAATTCTACTCACCCTATTGGGTTACTGTGAGAGTAACAATCAACATAATGGCAGTTGGTTTGGTTTGAATTTTACAAAGGAGGCAACTAAAAGACAAAACCTCACTTGCCTCAAAGGGAGCTAGCTCTGAAGTAGTGATGCTAGTATTTAAACTCAGTCAATACATGGCTCTAAGGCGCTGGGAGGCAAAGGGCATTTATAGATATGTACATATGCAAATATATTTATATGAGGATGGGGAAATAGATCTATATGCCTATATTTATAGGTTTAGTATTAAGGTAGCAGGAGGACATTGGGCCTCCAGCTACAACCCAGTAGAAATCTTTCTTGCCCATGGTGATGTTATAAAAGTGTTTGGAAAATGTCTTGTTGAAATGTGAATACTTTTAGACATTAATGAGTTTTAAAGAGAGGCATCTTAGTTTCCTGGTCCATGACATTCAATGCCTAAATAATAGCCTCTTAGGGTTCCTTGGTGGCATATTAGACTATGTGTTGGGTTGCTAACCTGAAAACTGTGTTTTTATTCTTAGAAGAAACGGGAAAATATATTGTATAGGTGTATCTGCCAGTCTGAACTCGACAATTTTAAACAGAAAATGGAGGAAAGGCACACAAAAAATTGGACCCCAAAGAGTAAAGTAAGCTGATATGGTAAAAGAACAGTAGAAGATGTATTTAGCAACTGACAGAGTAAAGTAACTGGGAACGTTTGCAGAAAAAATGTCAATGGC
>NW_022103916.1:3355412-3369757 GCF_000313985.2 Echinops telfairi
AAAAAATAAATAAAATAAAATAAAAACTGTTTTCAGACCAAAAAATATAAATAAAAATAAAATTATCTTCAGCAAAATATACTTGCATGTGACATTAATGATACTGTTAGACAATTTCTGCATTCTGTTGTGTTGCCTTTCTTTGAGATGAGCACAAATATGGATCTCTTCCAATCTGTTAGACAAATATTTTGTCATAACGTCTTTGCCATAGACTAATGAGTGCTTCCAGCACTGCACCCATATTTTGAAACATTTCAGTTGGCATTCTATCCATTCCTAGAGCCTTGTCTATCCCTAATGTCTTCAAAGCAGCTTGAACTTCTTTCGATGCTATTGAGTCTTGATCATATACTATCTCTTGAAATGATTGAATGTCAACCAATTCTTTTGGGTACACTGACTACGTATTGTTTCCATCTTTTTTCAATGCGTCCTTCAATACTTTTCCCATTAAAAAAACCCCAAAAATCAAAAACCCTTCACAGTCACCAAATTGATTCTGACTCATAGTGACCCTATAGAACAGAGTAGAACTGTCCTTGTGGGTTTCTCGGACTGCAACTCTTTACAGGAGTAGAAAACTTGTCTCTTTCCTGTGGATCAGCTAGTGGTTTTAAACTGCTGACCATGTGGTTGGCAGCTCAACATGTAACCACTACACCACTAGTGGTTCTTCATTTTGTCCATAGAATCCTTCAATATTTCAACTTGAGGATTGAATTTTTTCATCACTTCTTTCAGCTTGAGATATGCTGAGCTTATTCTTTCCATTTGGTTTTCTCACATCAAGTCTTTATCCATTTCATGATAATCCTTTTCTTTGACTTCAGCCACCTTTTGAAAATTTCTCTCTGCCTCTCTTTTGCTTCATCTTTTCATCCATTCACTTTAGCTACTCTACACTTAGAGCAAGTTTCAGTCTTTTCTGACATCCATTTTAGTCTTTTGTTTATTTTCTGTCATTTAAATTACCTTGCGCTTTCTTCATGTATGACATTCTCCCATAACTCATCTTGTCTTCTACCATTAGTGTTCAATGTGTCAAATCTGTTCATGAGATGGTCTCTAAATTTAAGTGGGATTTACTTAATATTATATTTTGGTTGTTGTAGATTTGTATTAATTTCCTTTAGCCTCAACTTAAACTTATATATGAGCACTTGATGGTCTGTTCCACAGTCAGTCCCTGTCCTTGTTTTGGCTGGTAATACTGAGTTTCTCCATTGTCTGTTGCTATGATTCCTGTTTAGTCTATCTGGTGAGTTACACGTGGGTGTTGTTGTTAGTTGCCATTGAGTTGTTCTGACGCATAAGGATCCTTTGTACAGCACCATGAATCACTGTCCAGTCTTTTGCCATTCGCACAATTGTTATGTTTGAGTCCATGGTTGCAGCCCAGCCACAATTTCAATCCATCTCATCAGTAGTGTTACTCTTTTTTGCTTTCACTTTATCAAACATGATGTCTTTTTTTTCCCAGGTACTAATTCTCTCCTGTTAACATGTCAAAGTGCATGAGAGGTAAAAGGATGTTTGCAGTGAAGAAGTCGTACAAAATTCTACCATGACTTCCAGCTTTGTTTCAATCACCAAGGCCATATTTTTGTTTGTTTCTTCCTTTTCGTTAAATCATTTTATTGGGGACGCGTACAACTCTTATCACAATCCATACATACAGCCATTGAGTCAAGCACAGTTGTACATTTGTTGCCATCATCATTCTCAAAAGAAGTTCTTTCTACTTGAGCCCTTGGTATTAGCTCCTCATTTGTTTGCCCTCCCTCCTCAACCATCCATCCCTCACGAACCCTTAATAATTTATAAATTATTACTATTTTTTCATGTCTTACACTGACTAATGTCTCCCTTTACATACTTTTCTGTTGTCTGTCCCCCAGAGAGAGGGTTATACGTATATCACTGTGATGAGTTCCCCGATTCTCCCCCACCTTCCCCTTCCCCTCCTAGTATCACTACTCTCTTTACTGGTCCTGAGGGGTTTATCTGTCTTGGATTCTCTGTGTTTCCAGCTCTTATCTGAACCAGTGTACATCCTCTGTTCTAACTGGACTTGTAAGGTAGAATTGGGATCATGACAGTGGGGCAGAGGAAACATTAAGGAACTAGAGGAAAGTTGTATGTTTCATTGGTGCTATACTGCACCCTGACTGGCTCATTCCCTCCCCTTGACCTTTCTGTACGGGGATGTCCAGTTGTCTAGAGATGGGCTTTGGGTCTCCACTCCATACTCCCCCTCATTGACAATGATATGATTTTTTGTTCATTGATGCCTGATACCTAATCCTATTGACACCTTATGATCACACAGGCTGGTGTGCTTCTTCCATGTGGGTTTTGTTGCTTCTCAGCTAGATGGCAAAGCTATATTTTTCAACTACTATTCTTTTCCCTTACTAGTGATTAACAATGCATCTTGATTAAATGTTTGAACAATTTCAGATGGAAAACGTTGGTGGATATTTCAATTTCTTCATTATTAGCTTTAGTTGTTGGTAAATAAATTTGAATAATATTTATATTAATTAGTCATCCTTGTAGGAGTATAGATTTATCCAACCACATAAAGCATAATTATTCATGATAGGTCTTAAAATATACTTTTTAAAAAATAATTTTATTGGGGGCTCATACAAATCATCACAATCCACACATACACCAATTGTATAAAGCACATTTGCACATTCTCTACCCTCATCATTTTCAATACACTTGCTCTCCAAGTAAGCTCCTGGCATCAGCTCCTCACTTTTCCCCCTCCCTCCTCCTTCCCCCCTCCCTCATGAACCCTTGATAATTTATAAATTATTATTTCGTTATATCTTACACTGTCCGACATCGCCCTTCACCCACTTTTCTGTTGCCCATCCCCCAGAGAGGACATTATATGTAGATCCCTGTAATCGGTTCCCCCTTTCTATTCCACCCTCCCTCTACCCTCCTGGTATCGCCACTCTCACCACTAGTCCTGAAGGGATCATTGTCCTGGATTCCCTGTGTTTCCAGTTCCTATCTGGAAGTTAGGATTCCTAGGTTCCTAGACCAGTGTACTTCCTCTGGTCTAGCCAGATTTGTAAGGTAGAATTGGGATCATGATAGTGGGTGGGGAGAAAGCATTTAGGAATTAGAGGAAAGTTGTATGTTTCATCATTGCTACACTGCACCCTGACTGGCTCATCTCCTCCCTGTGACCCTTCCATAAGGGGATGTCCAGTTGCCTACAGATGGGCTTTGGGTCCCCACTTCTCACTCCCCCTCATTCTCAATGATATGGTTTTTTTGTTCTTTGATGCCTGATACCTTATCCCTTCAACAACTCATGATCACAGAGGCTGGTGTGCTTCTTCCATGTGGGCTTTGTTGCTTCGGAGCTAGGTGGCAGCTTGTTTACCTTCAAGCCTTTAAGACCCCAGATGCTATATCTTTTGATAGCCGGGCTCCATCAGCTTTCTTCACCACATTTGTTTATGCACCCATTTGTCTTCCGCGATTCTGTCGGGAAGGTGAGCATCATGGAATGCCAGTTTAATAGAACAAAGTATTCTTGCATTGAGTGAGTACTTGAGTGGAGGCCTAATGTCCATCTGCTACCTTAATACTAAACCTATAAATATATGCACGTGTCTATTTCCCCATCCTCATCTATAAATATGATGATGAATAAGATACCATTCTTCTTGATTTGCCATTCCTGACATTGTAAACAATATGAATGTCTAATTCAACATGGTCAATATCAATTCATTTCAGTTTGCCTATGATATTGGTCATTATTTTTTCCATTTTATTTCTGAAAATGTCCGATTTTCCTAGATTCACACTTCATACATTCTGTGTTCCAATTATTAATGGATATTTGTAGCTCTTTCTTCTTATTTTGAGTCATACCTCATGAGAAAATGAAGATCCCCAAAGCTTTACTCCATCCCTGTCATTAAGATTGGCTCTACTTTGATCTCTTCCCCAATTGTATTGTGAGTGCTTTCCAACTGAGGGGTCATCTTCTGGTACTGTATCAAACAATGTTCTACTACCATTCATAAGGTTTTAAATAGTTAATTTTTCAGAAGTGAACCACTAATTTTGTTTTCTAGTCTGTTCTTAACCTGGAAGCTGTGCTGAAAACTGTTTACCAAGGATGACCCTATTGGTATTTGAAATACTGGTAGCATCACTTCTAACCTGAAAGCAGCATACAATCCTCCAGTGTATGATAAACTGATAGATGAGTAGGGGTTATATCCCTAATAAAACCATATAATCACAAGTATGGTCCGTGACTTCTGTGTGGCCATTTCAATGAATTATCAAACCTAGCAGATTAGAGCATGCCATGCTGGGGGTGAGGGGGTTGGCAGGAATGTATCTAGTGTCCAAAAGGGTTAAAAAGTTGGAGAGCAAAGGAATGTCTGGAGTCCACCTCATAGGAATCAACTTAGATTTTGATTTTCACCCTTCCTTTTGAATGTAGAAGAGGCCTGATGCCAGTAGATTACAGAAAATAATTTTTTGATGTCCTTTTATGTGTCTGTTCCTTACCCAACAACCCTGATGCAGCTAGTATCAGTAGGTAATCACCCTATGCAGAGTATAAAGCCCCTTGGAGAGCATGGTTAGGGCTTTAATTTCCTTCTAAAAGTGATGGGATGTGATTGGAGGCTCATGAACAGGTAAAGGACATAATTCAACTAAATATTCTAAAAGGAACACTATAAAAGGGCTGGCAATTTGTTTGTGCCTTCCTCCCCAACCAGTGGAGAAGATCCCTATGGAGCTTAGACCATGTATTCTTAAAACCAATCAATTGTTTTCAAATCTATTCCAACTCATATTGACTCCATGTGTGGAAGAGTAGAACTGTGCTCTTCAGAGCTTTCTTGTGGTTAATTTTTCAAAAGTAGATCACCACGTATTTCTTCCAAGGTATCCCTGAGTGGACTCAAGATTGCTAATCTTTCAGTTAACAACTAAGCCCATTAACCATTTGTTCCACATAGGGAACTCTTAATAAATTGTGGTGTGTTTCAACCCTTTAAGATTGAGTTATTGAATGAAGACATTTCCAAGTAAAAGTAGCAGGTTTGGTGAAAGATGTACTAGATCACTGGTATGTTCTGTCAATATAAATGTATCATTCAAAGGTAACCAATGCTTTTTCCAATTGAACTAACTTCCTTGTGTTCTTGCCTGGCCTGTCAGGCCACTTCTCAGATATGTGATAGAGATAGAATCTTGGAAATTTGACCTGCCCATCTGAAAGAAAAGGTGCTATAGTCTTGCAAGTTGATCTAATTAAGTCTCAGGATTTTGTTTTGTTTTGTTTTGTTTTTAGAAAATACTGAAAGAAGGACCCTTGCTGAAGAACTGTAACTCCTTCAAGAGATGGAAGCTTAGATATATTCTTGTTCAAGGACAAAATCTCTGCTTTGCTCACCATCCTGCGGTAATGTATAAAACCTTGTGCAGTTAGGTTACTGTAGGTGTGCCAGGAATGTTTATTTGTAGAGATGGAACTGTAGGTAATGATATGATGGCAAACAGTAGCACAGAAATTGACACTTTCTACTTTCCCTTTAACTTGCCCCCTTTGTGCTAAAATGTTGAGCATTTTTTCTCCTTTACTCTTTCCTTTTCATAGATATACAAGTTAGCTTGTGTACCAAAGTACAACCAAATCATTTGAAATAAAAAATGAAAATTCAAAGAAAGAAAGAAAATTCAAAATATTTTATTGAGAAAGCAAGGAAAATATGCCATTAAGGATACTGAAATACAAAGTTTTATCCCTTCTTCCTTGATTTCTTATTTTATTTGTCATGATGTTTATTAAAATTTTGTTTTGTTTGCTATTTGATATCATTTTCAGTAAAGAAAAATTAAAACTTTAAATAACTTGCATGAGTTTTATATTAATCTGTATAATCTGCAATGCCAGTTTACAAAGCAATAATAAGAGCATTTAACTAATGAAAAATCACCAAAATTACATAACTTATATTTAATAATTCATATATGCACTTGTAGGTTTTTCCTTATCAATACACAAAACTAATTCAGCTGGTTTCATTGCACTTTTTGATATTTGTATATTCTATCAACACTCTTTTATTGGGAAAAATAATTATGGGTTGTATTTCCTTTCCTTTCAATATCGTCACTCTCAGCATAATTATGTGGTTAGTACAGGGAGATAATATGAGTAAAAAAAAGAGTATTATAAGATTCATTGGCTATTAGCATTTCTTATAACATCATTGCCTTGTTTTTCCATTTGAAGAAAATTCTGGTTTCAATGGAAAGAGTAGCATCTCAGGACTTTTAGCAACTTTGTATACTCAGTGATAAATGTATCATGATACTTTGTACTTGATTTGAGTCTCGCAGAATATCCACATATCATGGGTCCAATGAGATTCTGTATTCATGGGCATCAAAAATGCCATATGCAAATAAAGTGGAAAAACATTGATGGAGATGAATATTGTATGAATCTCTTCTGTTCATTTTCTTATTGCATTTTACTTATTAAAGGCAAATTCAAAGACAAAATTACCATGCATTTCAAGATGCCAACATGAAAGCATTAATACAAATGAAAGACTCCTCTGAGCATGAGGTACCATGTGAAATACACAGGTCGGGTTGTACACGAATGAAAACACCCATGTATGTAACCCTAGTGCTGATTTCCTGATGCTGCTTGGTGGTATCTACTATTGCTAATATATAAGAGAAGAAAAGTTTCAAACTGAATGGAATTAGTTAATAGAATTTGACAGTAATCTCCCCCATCAGATCCCTAGCTGGAGCACATCCTATGATCTTCTCCAATATACACATATATATTTATATAATTTTGACATGAGCAACCAAATCCTTCCTTTAAACTCATATAAATATTTTGGAAAGAGTTGTGTTTTTATAACAGTTTAGTTTGTTTTTAATTTTTCACAGGATCCATCAACAAAAATCAAGATACTAAGTATATCCTAGCACTCTAGCCAAAGAAATGATTGGATCATGATTGTCAATAATTCCAAGTAGTGTGTGTATGTGTATGCTTTTTTAACTTTCTAATATCTCCTTGCTTTAATAACCAGAATGATTCTATTTTTCCAGTTTGCACACTTTGAAACAATTGATCTGTCTCGTGTTGCTTTGGCGGAAGGCAACTGTAGGAATCTCTGCCACAGTTTTTGTGTAAGTAATATCGAGTACAAGTTAATGGCAGGAGTAGGGGGCTAGCTGGAAAGGGGGAATGCCACACCCTCCTGTTACTTCTTTAGACTTCAAGTTGCCCAAGCTTTACAATTAAGTGCAAACATTATAAAAATGAGTCCTGCTAGATAATTTATATTTAGAAGGATATCACTGTGAAGTTTTAAAGAGGAAGTTAATATGTTGTTTACAAAAATCAAGATAATTTACATCTATTTTTGGGGGGTTGACAAAAGAAACAAGTTAAAAGTGAAAAATATCCTACACTGGGATAACATCTGAAGAAATTACCTCAGAGAGTGCATAGATTTTTCTTTAGGAATATTGACAGGCTTGTGTTCCTGGGTGCTACAAAAGCTAGTGCTCTTGACAGCGAGCCAAAAGATTGACATTTGAGTTCACTTAAAGTTACCTGTGAATAAATACCTGACAATCTATTTTCAAAATATCAGTAAATGGAAACCTTATGGAGCACAGTTCTACTCTGACACACAGGGAGTCACCATGAGTTAGAACGAACTCAACAGGCACGGGTACTGACATTCCAGGGATTGGTTCTGCTGCTATGTTTATCCAAATGAATCCAGACTAGAAAACTCACAGAAAAATAGTAAATTCATTGGCCCAGATGTTCTCTTAGTCATCTTTTTGGTTATGAAGATGGAGGTTCTTCTTCAAGCTGGTAGGAAGAAATACTTAGCAGACTAAAGTGCTGTAGACCCAATATCCTGCTTTTGCTGTGGATCCACATTCCATTCGCTTTTGAAAAAAAGCGCAGGAGACACTAGC
The DNA here is from genome assembly GCF_000313985.2 of Echinops telfairi. Lineage (NCBI taxonomy): Eukaryota > Metazoa > Chordata > Mammalia > Afrosoricida > Tenrecidae > Echinops > Echinops telfairi. Next base: position 3,363,441 of record NW_022103916.1, read on the forward strand.
TTAACTAGTAAAAATTTTTCTCTCATTATATCATACTGACCCAATATGAAGCTGAGACTCCTGTTAATTCAGTTCCCCAAAGCTTAATCTTAGGTGAGCCTACATCATGGTTCCATGGAATATACTATGAAAGTTAATTGGCTTAATAATGCGATTAGTGTTTCTGTTCTGTCTCCTAGTTCATTGTGTAGTGGTTTGGGATTTTAAAAGTCTATAAGCAATCATCCAAGATACAATTGGTCTCTATTTATGTGGAGCAAGAAAGAAGATGAAAATTCAGTAATAGGACATAGAGCCCTGGTGGTATAGTGGTTATGAGTCGGGCTGCTAATTACAAAGTCAACAATTTGAAACGACCAGCTTGCTCCTCAAGAAAAAGATGAAGCTCTCTATTCCTGTGAAGAGTTAGTCTCAGAAGCCCACGGAGGCAGTTGTACCCTGCCTTATAGGTTTGCTGTGAGTCAGCATTGACTCGATAGCACTGATGAAATATCGAGCTAAATACCTCCATGAATAACTCTCTTCTTTGCCATGTGAGCAGATGAACTGCATGACTCCTGAGTGTCATTACTGAGGATTTCGATCAAAGATTCTGTAGAAGAATCCTGATCAAAAGAAGAGAGTGTGTAGAACAGAATTTCAAATTCTTATTGATTACAGGCTTATGGACATCCAACCATGGATATCGGATAAACACCTGAAACTATTGCCCTTAGGTAACCTTTAAACCATAAACCAAAAATATCCCCTGAATAGGTCTTAAAACCAAATGGTAGTTTAACTTAACTAGCTAAAAACAGTTTGCCTTGAGTATTATACTCTTTTAATATGGATCAAAGTGAGAAGAACAATTCAAAAGAATATATAGGAAACTTAGGGGCCGGTGAATTCATATTACTAGGGTAGAAACAAGCAGAAAAAGAGGGCAAAATCAGTTTTACAATTTAAAGTATGGAATCAAAATTACTGAATCATACATATAGAAATGGTTGAATTAGTACATGTTTTCTGTGTATGTTCTCAACAACATTTTTAAAGATCTTATTTAAAATGACCCTACAGGCTACTGTTTTTTATCTCTAGCCTCAAAAAAATATTGCAAGGATGAGGCTGCCCATTACTACCAGCACCAGTTACCATCGAGCCAATTTCAACTCATGATGACCCCATATGTGTTACAGTGCGATTGTGCTTGATAGGGTCTCTTCACCTTTCTTCGAAGGTGCCTGTGGGTGTATTAAAACATCCAATACTTTGGTTAGAAGCCAAGCACACTAACCATTTGCACCACCCAGTGACTCTAGACTGCCTTTAGCCTTACCAGTCCCACCCAATAATGGGTTTGAAACAACAGAGTGGCTGTTATCATAAGCCAAGCTAGGTCCTTTGCCTGTCTATTATGGGATTATGATAAAAATTATTGGTATGCTTAGCCTTAGCTCCAAAAATTTGAGGACTGCTGGTAAAAATTCATTGAATCAACGAGTCATGCTGTCACTATTTGTTCTTTTTCCTTTTCTCTGGGAAAACACTAAATCCAGGCCATGCCATTGTTACCTCTGCTAAACCCTTAGCATTACACTTACCTGGGCTCTTGTACCAAGCTAGGGTACTTGAGACAATTGTAAAATTCTCTTCACATTTCCCTTATCAGTAAGGAAGAATGAAACTGAATTTTTTGATTCCTTTCTCTAATACTATTCCTCCCCTCCCCTAAATATACATATACTTTTGTGTTACTTTAAAACTGTGTGTTATTTTATTTTATTGAGTTATCAGTGATAATTTACACATAAAGTGGGTTTCCATTGAGCAAATACTACATCATTGGTTCCATTTTTCACTATGTGCCAACATTTTTCATTAAGTCCACCCTGGATGTTTCATTTCCAGTCATCTGTTTTCCCTGATCCTTCACTCTTTCATTTTGTTGACCATTTGGTCTCACATAGATGAAGTTTTAAAAGTACACAGCACTCATTGTTTAAAGAAAAATATAATCTTTGTTTTATAAACCAATCTGTTGTTTAGCTGAAAGGAGACCAGAGAGGCTACCTTTGGTACAAGTTTGTGGGGTATCTCAGGATAATAATTTCAGGGAATCCTCTAGTCTCAACCAGTCTCGTAAATCTGAACTCTATAAGAAGTGAATTCTGTTTCACATGTTATTCCCCTTTTATAAATATCCATCCATTATGACCCTAATCAACAGAGTTGTTCGTGGTAACTAGGCACCATCTAGTTCTTCTGTTCTAAAGGAATATGAGGGCAAAGTTTGAGTAAACTATTAGTCCTATGAGCTAGTTTCTTCTTTGAGTCATTTTTTTGTTTCTTTCTTTCTCTTTTGCTCTGGAGAGAAGACTAATATGTGTATCTTAGAGGGCCACTCAGAAGCTTTTAAGACTCCAGACACTGCTCACTAAACTAGGATATAAAACATAAACTTTATGAACTATATTATGCCAACTGATTGAGTTGTCTCACAAGTGATAGTCCTAAGTCTTCATGCCCAGAAATCAATCTCACAAGTTGTTTGGTTATAATCTAAGAAGTATCCATAACTGTTGCCTTTGTGCTTTAATATATGTGTGCATATACATACACATAGACACATATATGTGCATGCATATACATGCATGAATAAATACATATATAACCACACATATTTTGTTGTTGTTGTTACGAAATTATACATATTCTAGCATATAATGAAAGCATCCTTCTGTGTGTGTGTACTTCTCAGTTGACAAAGTCAACTGTGTGTACTTCACCCACCTTCAGGGTTACTTTTCCCATAACAAAAAAGAATACGTGTCAGCTAAAGGATGAGTCCCTTCCTTCCTGCTTCCCATCCCTGGTAATCACCAAGCAATACTGTGTGTATAACTATTTTTGTCTATTTGTCTATTTGTAAAGAGGAACCATTTTTCTTTTTATGATTGGCTTATCTTACTCAGCATACCATTCTCCAGATTCATTCAATTATGTTTCAAGGACTCGTCATCATTTTTTTGGTTGTGTAGTATTCCATTGTATTTATGTAACATATTTTGTTTATCCATTCATCTGTTAATGGACACATAGCCTTTAAGTAGACAAAATGGCAATAAGTAAGGTTTTTAGATAATACCATTTGAAATAGACAATGCATACCTTAATGTTTAAGAGCATGAATGCTGAAAATATAGAATTTACATTTAAATTCTGGCTTAGCTTTTTAGATATTGAGTGACCCTGAACCAGTCAATGAACTGCCTTTGATTATGAAATGGGGAGAATAATACCCATTTTTTGAGGTTGTAATGAAGATTAAGTGAATCAATGAGCATAAAATGTTTAGAATAGTGCTTGGCACATAAGTTTCATTAAAGTGTTAGTTGTCATTATTTTGTTGAGTAGTGGAAGATCTGAGAGAGGCTTGGTGAATTGTGATTTGTCTTCAAGAAATGTCTTGGGCTGTTCTTGGTAGACCTACATAGTTCCTTGGGCAGTTCACAGATTCTGTTTGAGGGCAAAGGTTTGGAACAGGAACCAGCTAATGATGGGGCTTTTTATTTAGGTAATCACACCACAGAGAAAAGTCACCTTGGCTGCACCCAACCGAAAAGATATGGAAGAATGGATTAATGTCATAAAAACTGTTCAGCAGGGAGAAATTCGAAAGGTAAGGTAACTAGTTGAAAATACATAATTATTTAATTGATTGTGTTAGTTAAGCCACCTTTCAAAGAGGAAAATCATTAGTTGGGAGCAAAGGACAGATTTTCAGCAATTAAAAACTTATCATGATGAATCCTCTGGAACTATTCATAAACGCTCACAAGTGAAAGCATATTTATATTCATACCATAGGAAGAATCTTGATTAGATACCTTTGTGCATGTCCACTTGACATATCAATGTAACTGTATGTCCGATGAATATGGTACTCAATCTGTATGTATGCCCTTATCCTAGTAAACGGTCCCCTGGTGGGACAGTTGGGAGAGTGTTGGAGTACTAACCACAAGATTGGTAATTCAGCACCACGAGCCATTCCATGTGCAAAAAATGAAAGTCTTTTTCCATAAGGAATCAGCCTTGGAAATTCTGTGAAGTGGTTCTGTCCTGTCCTATTGGGTATCTATGAGTTGGAAGGGACTCAACAGCAGTGGGTTTGAGTTTTGGCTGCGTTAAGTTAGCGAAGCAGCAGTTAGTAATCTTGAGGTACTGAAGCTTAGTAAGGGGAAGGAACTAGACCAAGGTAGAAAAACTCTTCAGTAGCAAGTCAACATTTAAAATAAAGTAGTGTGACTCTAAAGAGTGTCCTCTTTTTAAAAGTTTGTCTTTTCTTTGTGGTGAAAATCTACCCAACAAAGTATTTTCCAATTCAACAGTATGTACATGTACAATTCAGTGACATCGGTGACATTCTTCAAGGTGTGATATTTACTTTCCAAATCATTTCATCACCATAAACATAAAGGCAATGCCACTTAAGCAAAAACATAACGTCAACATAATGCTTTCAAGGCTCAGCCATGTGGTGGATTAGTAATATTGTATGTATGTAACACAGTCTGTTTACATTTTTTCTACATTTTGTCTATTGCAAAAAGTGCCAAAATAAACATTGGTGTAGAGGTTTCGGTTGGCATTCCTGCTTGCATTTCTGGGTGTATACTTAGGCTTGCCAGAACAGATTGTAGATCTATGTTGAATTTTATGAAGATGTATCAAACTTTTCCCAGAATACCTGTACCACCAACAATGGATGAGGGCTCCGATCTTTCTATACGTTTGTGAAAACCTATCATTTTCTTCATTTAAAATATATTTGCTACTCTAAAAAAACATATATAGATATATATATTTGCTACTCTAATTGTCATGGAGTAGTATCTCATTGTGATTTTGATTTTGCACCTCCCTAATGGCTCATGTAATTGAGTATCTTCTCATATTTTTATTAACCATTTGAATATACTATTGGATAAAATGTCTATTCATGTCCTTTGCCCATTTTGTGATTAGAATATTTGCCTTTCTGTTAATTTATAGAGGTTTTTAAAATATGTTTTGGATATTATGCCCTTATCAACTATATGATTCCTAAAAAATTTCTCCTGACCTATAGGCTCTCTTTTCACTTTGTTATAAAGTCGTTGATGAAAAAAAGTATTTAATTTTTGTTAGATCTCATTTATCTACTTCGTGTTTTTCTATTTGTGCCTTTTTCGTCATGTCAGATTATTTTTAAAAGCTAGGTCCTGAAGCTGGTTCCTGTATATTCTTCTAAGAATTTTAGGGTTGTAGTTTTCATATTTAAGGTCTTATTGCATTTTGAATAGGTGTATGGTGTGAAGCAAGGATATTGATTCATTCTTCTGAATGTAGAAATCCAGGTTTACTAGTACTATTTCATAATAGACGCTTCCTTCCCTAGTGAATAAATTTAGCACCCTTGTGGGAAATGGTTAGTCATAATTGTATGGTTTTTCTGGTCTATGTGTTTGTTATTATAAGTACCAGACAAATTTGGTGGCTGTATCTTTATAGTTTATTTTGAAATTGGGAAGTGTGAGGTCTTCTACTTTATTCTTCTTTTTCAAGATTGCTTTATCTATTAAAGGGCTCTTGCCCTTCCACACGAATTTGAAAAGTGGCCTTTCCATTTCTGTAAAGAGTGTTGTTGAAACTTTGTGGGGGATTACATGAAATTTACAAATTGATTTAGGTAGTATTAACATCTTAACTATATTAAACCTTGAGGTCTATCAACATCGAATATCCTTCCATTTGTTTAGGCCTTCTTTAATTTCTTTTTGTAATATTTTATATTTTTGCATAAAATTTTTCCTTCCTGTTTAGATTTATTCCTAGGTTTTTTATTCTTTTAAACACTACTATTTGCCTAATTTCCTTTTCCACTTGCTCATTGCTAATACACAAAGCAAAATCTGGCTCACTGAGATGACTGCATGAACAGGTGTATTGTCGTGGTGGTAAAACCAGCCCCCTGTCTGACACAAATAAGACCTTTTTAGGTACACACTGTTAAGCAATCTTTTCAGAACCTCTAAATAGAAAACATGATTAACAGTTTGACCTGGTGGGAGGAACCCCAAATGCATTACAAGTTGACACTTTTGTCTGTTTGTGAAGTTTATGGATGTCCAGAATGAGGTTTATTATCAATGGACATTTCACCTTTTTGGAAACAAGAAAAACACTCATACACCTGGGTTTTTTCCATAGCACTGTTTTGTAAACTGTGTTCAACATCATAATAATTTATGTAGCATTTTTCCTGAGCAGGAAACAAAATTTCACGGCCT
>NW_022103916.1:3369857-3386168 GCF_000313985.2 Echinops telfairi
GAGTTGGCTTGACCTAGTCTTTGGGCTCTCCTTCGGGGTAATAATCCACTATCCTTTTCAGCAGGGAGTGGGCCTCACCTAGGGTAGGACAGACAATAGGGTCTGATTGCTCTAGATGGCTGATAATCCTCAGAGAGATAACCTTTAAGCAGCTCACCTCCAAGTGTATGGACATTGACTATGTGTTAGCAAGCAGCATCTTACATTTAGCATATTGTATGGGGGGACAACCTGGGGAATAATCTATCTATCCCACACAACATCACAACAGTTCTGCAGCAAAATTTCACGGCCTCACTCTGTTCTCTTAAGTTGGCTATAACAAAAAATAAAACAAGGTTTGAGCAAAACTGCTTGCAAAAAAAAAAATCACTTTGGCCAGAGAGAAACTTTCCGGGCAATGCCACTGGGTATACTCAGAGTGAGTTGCTGAAAGCTCATCTAGCAGAAAAAATGCTAACTAGGAAAGCTCCACTCTGCCCAGCACAATTCTGGTGCTGCTGTGTTTTGGGGGCGGGGGAGGCAGGTAGTCCCTCGTATAGAAACACAACTGGTTTTTGTATGCTGACGTGGTATCCTACCACAGTGTTGAATTCATTTATTAGGCCTAATAGCTTTCTTAGGCAATCTTTGGGGTTCCCTTTTTATAATAGCATGACATCTGTGAAAAAACATCATTTTACTTTTGCCTTCCTAGTTAATATACTTTTCTCGTTTTGTTTTTTCTTTCTTTCTTTCTTTTTCTCCCTTACCTACTTGCTCTGGCTAGGATTTTCAGAATGACATTAAATAGCAATTGTAAGAGTATGCATCTTTGTCTTGTTCTTGATCTTATAAGAAAACTCCCAGTTTTTCTTTACTGAGTAAGATGTTAGTTTTCCATAAATACCCTTTCTATTGAGGAATTTCTATTCCCATCTTGGTGAGTAGTTTAATCATTATAAAAATAAAAACCAAAATCACTGGCATCAAGTGGATGCTGACTCATAGCAACGCCTATAGGATAAAGTCAGACAGCTTCGGTGGGTTTCCAAGACTGTAATCCTTTATGGAAGTAGAAAGACTAGTCTTTCTCCAAGAAGTGGCTGGTGGATTTGAACTTCAACCTTGTGGTTAACAGCCCAATGTGTAACCACTATGCAACCTGGGCTCCTTTAATTATTATACGGTGCTCAATTTTGTCAAGTGCCTTTTCTGTTTCAATTAAGATTTCTGGGTTTTTCAAAAGGAAGACCACAGAAGAATTGATGCATTTGAATTATGATATTTTCAAAGAACGTTGAAAACACCAGGGACTGCCAGAAGAACAAACAAATATGTATTGAAAGAAATATGGCCAGAACGCTCTTTAGATGTGAGAGTGGGGAAACTCCATGTCATATACTTAGGACATCTTGTAAAAGGAGAGACCAAATTCCAAGATAAGTCCATTGCCATCTAATCATTTCCAACTCATAAAGACATTGTACAGGGATTTGGAAGCTGAAAATCTTTATGGAAGCAGAACCTTATCTTTATCCTGCAGAGGGGCTGGTGGTTTTGAACTGCTGAACTTGTGGTCCAGTCCCTGGAAAAAAGGCACCATACTTGGTAAAGTAGATTAGTGGAAAAAGTATGATCCTTAGTGAGTTGGACTGACACAATGGCTGCAGCAGTAAGCTTAAGCATAAAAAGAAATTGTGAGAATGACACAGAATGGGGAGAATGTTGTGATGCTGTAAGTAGGGTTGCTATGAATTGGGACCTACCGGACAGCAACTAACAACAAGAGCAGCATTAATATGGTGTATAAAGTTGATTGCTTTTCTAATGTTGAACTACCCTTGCATCTTGAGACAACTCCATGCAATCAGGATGCATAATCTTTCTAATGTATTGTTAAAATCCAATTTGCTAGTATCTCTTTGGTGTGGTCATTAGGGATATTGATCTACAGTGTTTTTTATTCTTCTTATGGTGTCTTTGTCGGGCTTTAAGATAAAGGTAATGCTCACCTCATAGAGTGAATTGGGAAGTCTTCTCTTTTCTTCTTTTCTGTTCATTTGTTTTTAAATATTAAACAGGATTGGTGTCACAATTTTTTTATAAACGTTTGGTAGAATCTCCCAGTAAGGCCATTTGATTCAAGATTTTTGTTGGGAGGATTTTAAAATTAGTAATTCAATCTCTGCACAGGCTGAGATTCAATATTTCTTCTGAAATCATTGTAGAGTTTATGTGTTTCAAGGCATTTGTATATTTCCCCTGGTTTTAGAATTCATGGTGTATAGCTGTTCAGAGAATTCTATTAAAGTTCTTTTTTTTTTTAATTTTGTTAGGGTAAGCTCTAATGTCCCCATTTTAATTTTTAGGTTTTTGGGTTTTCTTTGAAAACTTTTATTGTGGATTAGGTAGGGGTTTACATTTAAGATAATCGATTTTGTATTCAATAACTTAGATGACTTGTCAAACCTTCCAATAACTTGTCTGCTCCCTTTTAGATTTATCTTTCTCAGTTGTAGAATACTATCACTCAAGTTAACAACTGTCTGTCCCTAGCCTCTCACCTCTGATAACAATCAAAATGTTTCTTTTGACATGGAAAACCTTTATCTTGATTTTGCTTTCATAATTATGATCTCATACAATATTTGTCCTTTTGTGATTGACTAACATCTCTTAGCACAATATCCTCCAAATTCATCCTTGTCACGATATATTTCATAGTTTTATCATTATTCTTTAGCAATGTATGTTGTTGTTAGGTGTCTTTGAGTTGGTTCCAACCCGCTGCTATGTAAAGCAAAATGAAGCACCGCCTGGTCCTGTCTCATCCTGACAATTGTTATGTTTGAACCCATTGTTGCAACCACTGTGTCAATCCATCTTGTCAAGGGTACAAGTATAATGGCCTCTTTCAGGGGCTAATCTCTCCTGATAACATACCCAAAGTCTGTGCGACGAAATTTCATCATCTTCACTTCCAAGGAATCTTCTGGCTGCACTTCTTTTAAGATAGTTATGTTTTTTCTTTTTGCGGTTCATTGTACTTTCAATATTTGTTACTAGCACCATAAATTCAAATTCATTAATACTGCTTCAGTCTTCCTCATTCAGTGTCCAACTTTCTCATGCATATGAGGTGGTTGAAAATACCACAGCTTTGGTCATTTTGAGTAGAATTGGTGTCAACTGTTCTTTGAACTCTCCTCTAAATGTTTAGTAGAATTACCTGGTGAAGCCATTGGGTCTTGGACTATTTTGTTTGTTGGGAGTTTTCAGTCTATGTTGATTTGGTTACTTAATCCATTTCTAAAAATTTGACCATTTCATCTAGGTTCTCAAATTTGTTAGCGTAGTTTTCCATAGTATTGTGTTCATATCTTTTTTATTTCAACAAGCTGAGGAAGCACTGGAAGTACTCAATCATCTGTGGCAGGAAATTTGGAAGACAGTGACTTGGTCAACTGTACATAAGAGATCCATTTTGTGCCTATTCCAAAGAAAGGTGACCCAAAAGAATGCTCAAATTATAGAACCATATCACTGATATCAAATACAGGTAAAATTTTGCTGACGATCATTCAACAATGGTTGCAGCAGAGCTGCCACAGGTTTAGGCCTGATTCACAAAACGACATGAAACCAGGAAGCTGATGCTAGATGAATCTTGGCTGAAAGTAGAGAATGCAAGAAAGATGCTTACTTGTGTGCTATTAATTATGCCAAGGAATTCTACTGTGTGAACCATAACAAACTATGGGAATTCTAGAAGGTTTCATTTTACTCTTGTGGAACTCAGACATGGATCAAGAGGCAGGGTTGTATACTCTCACCACACTTATTCAATCTGTATGCAGAGCAAATCATCAGAAAAGTTGGATTATATAAAGTAAAATTCAGTATCAGGGTTGGAGGAAGGTTTATTAACAACCTCCAATAAGCAAATAACACAACCTTTCTTGCTGAAAGTGAGGAGAGCTTGTTGCACTTGCTGATGATGATTAAGCATTGTAGCTTTCAGTATGAATTACAACACAGTATTAAGAAAACAAAAATACTCATAACTGGACCAATAGGTAGCACCATATTTAACAGAGTAAAGATGGCATTTTTCAAGAATTTTGTCCTGCTTAGATCATTGGTAGTGTTTCGTTCTGTTGTACATAGGGTTGCTATGAGTCAGAACAAATGCATGACGCATAACAACATAACATTCCTCATTTGTTTACGTCACCTTTTCTTGCTTTCTCATGGGGACTTAAATTGACTGTTGTCTTGGAGACTTCATCAACTCCGGTGAGGGTGGCTAGATTTTGTGGGGCAGTTGACTCTGTCAAGTGTTGCCAGAAAGGGTAAGAACAACAAATCAAAGTAAACGGCAGCAATAACAACAGTCACAACAAATTTAAGTTAACAGTAAAATCAATTGCAAAGAACCCTGTGAGGAAGAACCGCATACAAAACTGCTCGGCATACCAGGGATCAGCTTTCTCTTTCCCTAATATGTGATGATCACAGCACTGCCACGGTTTCACACAGTAGTAGTGCATTCATCAGTGTGTGAAGGTGGAATCTGACATTTTCCTGATTAACAAGAAGCTGTGGGGGTCTAGGGATTACATTCTGCTCTCTTTTGTGTTTTGTGTCTCTCCGTTGGTGATTTATCAAACATCAGAAGAAGAGCACCACAAGAGAAACAGAGAGGAAAAAGTAACTCTTTTCCCACAGATCTCTCTCCCACAACTGACTGCTGTGGTCGACAGGAGGGGTGAGTGTTAGCCTGGGTCTCTCCTCTGTTGCGTCTGACAGTTTATCAATATAGAGGAATGAGAAAGGGAAAAGAAACCCATAAAACAAAACACCGAAAAAACCAGCTAAGCAGCTGTCTTTGCCCCAGACCAGTCCAGGAGGTCAAAGCTTCTGCCAGAGCCCTGTCATGGAGCCCCGCGGGTGGCCCTAGCCTCTGACAGCTGGAGTGCATGACTGTTTAGGGAGATAGTAGTCACAAAGAACCCGCGATACTTCAGTCCTCATTGCTGCCTGGCTGGCCCTTTGGTGAGGCAGCCCCTGCTTCTTTTTGTTGCAAAGGAAGGACGATAACCAGCCACTGGGTGGTTGCATTCCCAGGTGTGACCTAGTCACTATTCCATGCACCTGGAGTTGTGGAGAACCAGGGGATACCTTCTTCTCTTTCATCGGCTCTGCAATGTGCTAGGAGTTGCTTGACTGGTGGTTGGCTTGAAGGTAAGTCTCACGCGGAGCTGTGTTATCATGGCAGGCAAAGACATTTAGTTCCAGCAAGTGGAGAATTAGAGAATCCTTGATGACCACTTGCAGTTTCTGTTCCCTGGTTTCTCTGTAGCTGTGTGCCGTCCACTCAGCTACGCTTCCCTCCAAGAATCAGGGCTCCAACTTTCTCTGTTGGCACTTTCTGGCTTCTTTGTTGAGGAGGAAACAAGTAGTGCATGTCTATGTCGCCATCTGTTACAAGAAGTCTCATTTCTAGTTTCAGATAGGTCTACCTTTTCTTTTTCTAAGTCGGCATAACCAATGCCTTTTCAATTTCACTAACTTTTTATAGTTTTTTTTAATTGTTCATGTTGAGGATATATGAGGCTAAGTCAAAAAATATTGCTACTGTGTTTCCAGGGTTATTCCAAACAAAAAGCATTTAAACAAATCTCTGTGATTAGAAAATGGCTACAAACATGTTCTCTTGTCAATATACTTCTCTTAGTCTCATTAAAGTCCCTTAAAAAAAAAAGGATCCAATGAACACTGTCCTCAGAGGGGATCTGCTGGTCCAATTAAATTCAATGTGGTGAATTGATGACTGATTTAGGGAGGAATTTGAAGGGGTAACCCTTTTTTCTCACTTAGAAATATTTTAACATGGTAGAATATAAATACCAAGACATTTGCCATTTCAAGCATTTTTATGTGTCCAGTTAAGCGATACTAATTATATTCAGTGAGCCTTGCAACACTTACCACTAATTTATCCAAAAATTTTAATCACCTTTAATCCAAAATTCTCTATTTCTTAAGCAATAACTTCCTTTTAATACAGGCCATAGACCTTTGGTAGTAATGAATAAATTTTTATCTCTATGTGTTTTCATATTATAACTATTTTATGTAACTGGGCTCATACAATATTTTTCCTTATTCATTAGTCTGTTCTTACTCTGAAATCTCTGCTGAAACCTGTTTAATTTTGGGTGACCTGCTGGTGTTTGGAAATAGTGGTGATACAGCTTTCAGCATCACAGCAATATAAAAGTTACCACACTAGGACAAGCTAACAGAAAAGTGACACTATACAGGCTTTCCAAGACTGCACATCTTACAGGTACAAATAGCTTCATCTTTCTCCCACAGAGTAAACTGTGGGTCAATGGCCAACTTTACAGTTAGATGTCCAATACTTACCCCATAGTTGAAGTTCTTCAGAATAGACCTCAGGAGAACTTTCAGACTAAGACTAGATTATGAAGATGGAACAGGCCATCAACTTCTCGGGAATTAGCCACTGGAAACCTTATAGCTAAGGTTTATAGCATTAAAACATCTGAAAATCTAATGAATAAAAGCAGAACATTGTTAGAGATAATGTCAGAAGATGAGCCCTTCAGGTCAAAAGGCACTGAAAATATGACCGAGGAAGAGCTAACTTCTCAAAGTAGAATAGACAGACCATAGCAATGTGGATGGAGTAAAGTCTTCAGGACTGTAATTTGATAATAGACATAACTCAAAATGAGAAGAGAAAGCTTCAAATATTAATTAATAATTGGAACTTAGAATGTACAAAGAATGAGTCTAGAGAAATTGGAAGTTGTCAAAACGTAAATGGAAAGCATAAAGATAGATATTCTAGGCATTAGTGAGTTTAAACGGACTGATATTGACCATTCTGGATCAGGCAGTCATATAATTTACTATGCCTTAATGCCAGGCTGAAGAGCAATGGTGTTGCTTTCATTGTCAAAAAGGACATTTCAAAAATCTATCTTGAAGTGCTATGCTGTCTATGATAGGGTAGTATCTATCCACATACAAGGAAACCCAGTCAATACCACTGTTATCCAAACTTATTCACATTCCACTAGGGCTAATGAAAGAGAAATTCAAGAATTTAACCAAATTCTTCTATCTGAAATTGATTAAACACAAAATTAAGATGCATTGATGATTGTTGGTAATTGGAATGCAAAAGTTGAAATAAAAGAGGAAGGAACTCCAGTTGAATAATATGACTTTGGTGATAAAAACGAAGCTGGAGATTGCAAGATAGAATTTTGCAGGACCAATGACTTATTCAGTGCAAATACTTTCTTTCAACAACACATGGACTTCTCCATATGTAACACACAGAAATCAAATTGACTACATCTGTGGGAAAAGACAATGGAGTAGCTCAATAACAGTAGCTAAAACAAGACCCAGGCCCAACAGTGTAACAGAGCATCAATTGGTCATATATAAGTTCAGGTTGAAACTGAAGAAAATGAAAATAAGTCCACAAGAGTCAAGGAACAACCTCGAGTATATCTTATCTGAATTTTGAGGACATCTCAAGAACAGATTCTACTCATTTAACAAAAATGACGGAAGACCTGATGAGCTGTAAGATAACATCAAGAACTGCAAACACAAAGAAAGCAAAAGGTCGTGCGCGCTTCGGCAGCACATATACTAAAATTGGAACGATACGGAGAAGATAAGCACGGCTCCTGCACAAGGATGACGTGCAAATTCAAGAAGCATTCCATATTTTTTTAAAAGAGCTAAAGGTCATTTAAAAACACAGGAAGGAAGAAAAAGATCAAGGTGGATGTTAGAAGACTCTGAGATTTGATCTTAATTGTAGAGCAACTAAGGCGACTGAATAGAAGAAATGATGAAGTCAAAGAGCTGAGCAGAAAATTTTGAAGGGCAGCTAGAGAAGACAAATAAAATATAATGTGAAAATACCTCAAATTAGAAGGAAAGTGGTTACTCAACAGAGTGCATTGGAGAGATGAGTATAGAATAGAAGATCAAAGGCATCAATCTGGCTTGAACAGTTAAAAAATTGTCAGGTGATCCCCTCCCCCACCCCCAAATGTGCGCTGATCCCAATCTGATTTTCAACATTTTCCATATTTTTGTTTTGTTTTTGTCTGTTCATATTAGGGTGTATCTCAGAGGTATTATGTCATTGAGGGTCACCCTCTTGAAGTTGTGTTATATGTTTTTCCATTTTTTGAAGTATGAAACCCAGGGTTGATGAACTTATTGGGATGGCAAGTAGAATAAGGGTTTTGGGGAGTGGGAGAGCACAGTGGTTTGGGGGTGTGGGTAAGAGGGAAATGATGTCAAGGAGTCCATGAAGAAAAAGAATGTTTGGGAACTGATTTGCGCAGCAATTGTACAATTCTGCTTGATGTGATCGAACTGTGGAATGATATGATACATGTATTAACTTCCAATTAGTAATAAATTATATGTAAAAACGAAAAACAGGCTTAGCGTATATTAAAGAACTAAAGAAATATTCAGGGCTCAAATTACAATATTAAAAGACACTACAGACAAAATATTGAACAATGTCAAAAACATCAAAAGAAGATAGAAATAATATACCGAATCACTGTATCCAAAAGAATTAGTCAACATTCAAACATTTCAAGATTCATGGAGCTGTGGAAGCTGATGAACAGGAAGCAGGAAAACGAAGCAAGAGGCACACATTCTGCTGCATGCAGAGGTAAATGAATCTGTGGTTGGCCATCTCCTTATGGCTCCTGGGATTGGCAGGTGACAGAGAAGGAGATCAAGGAGCCAAGTGTAGGATCCAGATTCAGTAGAAAGGGAAGAGGCAAGAACACTCAGTTATGTTCTGGGTCTCTTTCTTATACATAAGGCCACATTCCCAAGGAGGTATCATCAAGCTTTGAAATGATTGATTGGACTCTGCCTCTACCTTTACCCAGGAGTGTTAGTTGATATAAACTCTAATCACAATGTGGAACAAGAGAAATTATTGCTGATATAAGATGTATCTTGGCTGAAAGTACAGGATACCAGAAAGATGTTTACTTGTGTTTCATTGACTATGAAAAAGCATTCTACTTTGTGGATCATAACAAACTATGAATCACCTTGAGGAAAATGGAAATTCCTGAACACAATTGTAATTCCATTGTGCTCATGCAGGAACTGGAAATAGATCAAGGGGCAGTTGTGTGAACAGAACAAGGGCATGCTGCATGGTTTAAAATCAGAAAAGATACATGTCAGGGTTGTATTCTTTCACCATACTTACTCAATATGTATGCTGACCAAACAATCAGAGAAATTGGATTATATGAAGAAAAATGCGGCATCAGGATTTGAGGAAGGCCTATTAACTACCTGCAGATTATGCAATATTGCTTGTTGAAATGAAGACTTGAAGCACTTGCTGGGGAAATCAAGGATTACAAGCTTCAGTATGGAGTGCAATTCAATGTAAAGAAAGCCAAGGTCATTAAAACTAGATCAATAGATAATATTATGATAAATGAAGAAAAGATTGCAGTTATCAAGTATTTTGTCTTGTTTGGCCCCACAATAAGTGCTCATGGAAGCAACAGCCAAGAGATCAAAGAACACATTGCCTTGGGTAAATCCACTGCATAAGTATTCTTTAAAATGTTGAAAAGCAAGAAGATTGCTCTGGGGACTAAGGTGTGCCTGACCAAGCCCTTATATTTTCAATTGCTTCATAAGCATGGGAAAGTTGGACATTGAATAAGGAAGGCTGAAGAAGAATTGATGCATTTGGATTATGGTGCTGGCAAAGAATATTGAAAGTAGCATGGACTGCCCAAAGAGCAAATACATTTGTCTTCGAATAAGTACAGCCAGAACGCTCCTTAGAGGCAAGGATGGTGACATTTTGTCTCACATACTTTGGACTTGTGATCAGGAGGGACAAGTTCTTGGAGGACATCAAGCTTGGTAAAGTAGAGGTGCAGTGAAAAAGAGGAAGGCCCTCAATGAGATGGATTGACACCGTCACTGCAATAGTGGGCTCAAACATAATCCTAGGAAAAATGGCACAGAACTGGGCAGTGTTTCGTTCTGTTGTACATAGGGTCACTATGAGTCAGAACTGACTTGATGCCACCTAACAACAAGAACAGCTATTATGGAAGAACATGAAAAATTGGCTGGGATGGAGACTGAGAACCTCTTCATAAACCACATTGCATACGCTTGATTGTGACACTGCTTAGACCAGCAGTTCTCAGCCTGTGGGTCGCGACCCCTTTGGGGGTCGAACAACCCTTTCACAGGGTTCGCCCGATTCATAACAGTAGCAAAATTACAGTTATGACATAGCAAAGAAAATAATTTTATAGTTGGGGGGGTCACCACAATATGAGGAACTATATTAAAGGGCCGCAGCATTAGGAAGGTTAAGAACCAATGACTTAGACTCTGATGATGGTCTTTACATCACTTAGCCCTGAGCATTTCACTTATTTCTTAATTTCTCCTTCTTTGACTGATGAAGAAATAGATGTCTCCTCCCTAATCTTCCCCACATTCGAGACTACTTTGGAATAGAATTAGAAGAGGTAAATATACACACACACACACACCCCAAAACAAAAGTGAATTACATGCTCTCCTCCCATTCTTACCCCTGTAGATCAATCATTTTCCTTCTTTTGGCTTCTGGAATGCTTCTGATGAATCATATAACACCTTAAATTTAACATAAAGGTCACATAGGATATCTTTAATTTCATTTATTTTGTTCCAGGGATGTGAAATACATTAGAGAAAGCCATCAGAAAATGTGTGTTGCTCTTGGATTGTTTAGACCTCTAGGTAGCACTCTTCCCAGTAAAACTAGAATTAGATAGGAAAAAAGTTACTCCTTTGGAAGACTTATATCAGGTTTAGTAACACTTCTGTGGTGTTGCTCCAGAGACCTAAATCTATACAGGGAACTTTTAGCCAATAATGAAAGGACTCACTGCTAGCCTCTCTTCCTTGAGGCTTAAACAGTTGAATGTGCTTCTTCCACATTTACCTTATTTTTAATAACCCTTCTGTTCTCTCTCATCATAAGTGTTTGACAAGTGGGGTGAGGAAGACTAAATATGACCTCAATGTTCTATTAAAGTCACGACAAAGTAATTGGATTGTCTGTTGGAAACTATTTGGTGCCTAGGTCCCTACCATGGGGAGGAGAAAAAGAAGGTGTAGTGCTAGCTCCTGGCCTCCATTAGTATTTCAGGTACACAAATAAGCAAAACAAAATTCATTGCTATCTAGTTGATTCCAACTCATGGCAATTCTAAGTGAAAAGGTAAAATGGCCCCTGTGAATTTCCAAGATTATAATTCTTTATGTAGTATTCCTTCTTCCATGGAGCTGATAGCCGTTTCGAACTTCTGACCTAGTTATTAAGAGCCCAATGTGTAACTACTCTGCCACCAGGGCTCATTTCAGGTAGATAAGACACATATAAAGGAAACAGTTAAATAGCAATGTTGGAGGTCAATACATTTTTAGAGATTTTACAAGGAGTTTTTAATTGACTGCCAGATGAATGAAATAAACAGTAAAGCGATGTAGGAGTTCAGAAAGGATTAGAGTTTCCTTGGAAGAGGAGGGATTTTAGACAGACTCGGAGGATAGATAGGATTTTATTAGTGGCAGTGTGGTGGGGGGGAGGGGAAGGCAGGAATCCTGAACAGGCTAACTGGTGTAAATAAAAGATGAATAACAGGAAAACAGAGTTTCTTTGGAATACAGAAAAGGAGGAATTCATTTGGTTAGAGGAGTGGTCAGAAAGTGAATCTAAGATCTATGACTAAAGATGTAGGTTAGGCCTAATTCAAGATAATTTTCAATACCAAGCTAAGAAGCAGAGAAGATTTGCAATGAAATTAAATCTGAGTTTAAGAATTATTTTTCTAGGGAATGGGTTGGAAAAGGAGGATAGCGGGCGGGGGGGGTGTCTTAAGAATACTTTAGAAAGACAAAACAAATTAGACAAAGGAAAAACTGGAGGTCAGAAGATCAGACATCCAGTTAAGATATAATTAAGGCCCAGAAATGAAGAGAAAACGATGGGACATATAACTGCTACTGAGTTTGGAGTGAAAAGAACCTATGCAGAGGCAAGGGAGAAAGAGGTGTTATAGGTAGACAAAAGGCTTACGCCTAGGGAGATTGAAAGAAAGAACAGAAAAGGGAAAATTTAGAAATAAGGAGGTGCTTGAGAAACTAGAAGAGGTCTTTCTAAACTAGTTAGGTCTTTCTAATGATTTGCCAAAGAATCATTGACTTTGGAAACAGTAATTGACTTTTGTCATTTAAATTTCAAACTCTAGAGTCTACAGCATCTGGAAATTGTAAGTGGCATCGCTTTTTTTTGAACACTTCCAAAGATAGAGAAGTCAATGTTTAGAAAGAAGAAGCATATTTAATATTCTTAATTCTCTAAATCTTAGAAATTTTTTTCTTGGATTTTGGCCTAATATAATGAAGAGCTTTTTAACAAAACCCCCAACAATGGAAACGATCAATAATTGGTTACAAGCAAACTATCTGAAAAACTACAAGTCAGAATGTTCTACAGAAAATCAATTTTTCAACTTGGCAGTTAGACTAGATGAAATCCAACATTACTTTCAACTTGAAATTTTATGATTGCGTGATTTTATTAACCCGATGATCAGTTGGCTTTAGAGAGCCTTGTCAAAATCACAGTTTACTGTGGCAGACTTTTTATCAACCAATTCTCAATCTATATCTGTGAAAATAATTCTTTCATTCTCTGGTTTAAAAAAGCCTTTCTTTTCTCCAGTCTTTCCCCTTTGTGATTAGAGTGTACAAATACTAAGACAGACCATTGAACTTTATAGATCAACAAATAGCTTCAAGGTGGCTGAATAACTCTTTAGTTCCAACAAAATGTCTCCATGGCTAGTGGTTTGCCCAGAACAAACACAATTTATGCTTGTTGCCCCAGCATAATTATTAGTACCACACTGTTTCACAGTTGAAATTGTCCTACTTTGGACGGCATAGTTACCCTACCAATGACTGTTATGGAAGGCCCTGATCTGCTGTAGCTACTTCAGGGGCAGTGAATTATTTAATGTGGCTCTTTTAGTCAAAGTCTCTAACTCCCATCAAACAACCTTTTCCTCTCTCAGTCTGGTAAAAAGGTGATGGAAGATACTGATAGGATTCTTCTGTGAGTTATTGTGCACAGGATTACCTGGGATGCCATCCTGCTATGTATACATGTGCCCTCTGAGAAGGAGAAGGGATTTCATTATCAGCAAGATCCAGGAGTGGACCTCATCTTCTGGACCTGAGATCTCTGCCCAGTGAACCTCCTGGGCCCAGATGACAGCTTCTCAGGGCATCAGAGAAGCAGCAACAGAACCAAGAACCAAAGCATGATGGACTTCCTAACCCATGGAACAAATAAAACTGAGTGCTTTTGTGCAAGAGGCTGGCTTGTAGGATGGGATGCCTGTGAGCACTTAATTCAGGGAGCTGGGTTTGCTGACCCATAGAGCTTGAGCAGAATGTCTTTGGGTTGGGGCTTCTAGTAGACTGGTTTGCCCCCTTGGGCATTTATAGCAGACCTGAAAGAACTTTGTGACATGTCGTTATAAACAATTATCCTGAGCCATTCTCACTGGCATTTGTTAATTTTCTTAATAAGTCCTTTAATCATGAATTTCATCTGTGAGTTCTGTGTAGCCATTGCAACAGAACCTAGAACACAGAGAGGTAATATAGAGAACATTTAATTAAGACACCTCAGTTACACAGACCCTGATATAGCAGAGAAGTTGAATTCAACCCACTGCCTTTGATTTATCTAAGCAACACCTTTCAGCATAGCAATCATTTCAAACGAGAATCTTTAAGGAATTACATCTTTTAAGATCGCATACTTTATGGGATATATTCTCTTAAATTTTTTGTACTTGCATAATACTATTACCTCATCATATTTGAATAAAGATTTAGTTTATAAAACACTTGGACTAATAAAAACTTATTTAACTAACTTTATCTAACTCAACTCTCATAGAGTTTATTCCAACTCATTGCAATCCCATTCAACTTTTCTTTTTGCTAGGTACCATTGAGTCAGTTCTACCTATCATGAATACTGTCTGTGATAGGATTAGATCTATCTGAAAACAAGGAAATCCAATCAATAAAATTATTTTTCTAATTTTCATACCAACCACAAAAGTTGGCAATGAAGAAATTGAAGAACTCTAAAAGAGTATTCAATCTGAAATTAAGCAAACATGCAATCAAGATGCATTGATAATTATTGGTGATTGGACTGCAAATGTTGGAAACAAAGAGGAAGGGACAGTAGTTGGAAAACACTCTTGCTTATAGAAACAAAGCTGGATATCACCCAATAAAATTTTCAAGGTCAATGACTTACTTGTTCATTGAAGATACTTTTTTAAACAACACAAAGGACTTCTCCAGATGGGATATTCAGAAATCAAAAATTGACTACATCTGAAGGAAAGGCAACGAAGAAGCTCAATATCAGCAGCTAAAATGAGGCCAAGGGCAGACTGTGACACAGACCAGCAATTACTCATATGCAAGGTCAGGTTGAAGGTGAAGAAAATTACAACAAGTCTATGAAAACCAAAAATAAAACTTTGAGTCTATCCCACTCCAATTTGAGGAAGCACTGGAAGCACTGACTCGTGTAACCCAGGAGATCTGGAAGACAGCCACTTGGCCAGCTGACTGGAAGAGATCCATATTTGTACCCACTCCAAAGAAAGGGTACACATTATAGACAAGAAAATGCACAAATTATAGAACAATATCATTGATATCACATGCAGGTAAAATCTTGATGAAGATCATCCAACAATGGTTGCAGCATTGACAGGGAGTTGTGAGAAATGTATGGTAGATTCAGAAGGGGACTTGGACGAAGGGATATCATTGCTGATGTCAGATGGATATTGGCTCAAAACAGAGAATACCAGGAAGATGTTTACTTGTGTTTGGTTGACTATATCAAGGCACTTGACTGTGTGGACCATAACAAACTGTGGATACCCTTGAGAAGAATGGGAATTCCAGAACACTTCATTGTGCTTATTTGGAACTTGCACACCGATCAAGAGGCAGTCGTATGAACAGAACACGGGAATACTGCATGGTTTAAAAGCAAGAAAGATGTGTGTCAGTGTTGTATTCTCTCACCATATTTACTCAATATCTATGCTGAGAAAGTCATCAGAGAAGTAGACTTATATGAAGCCAACTTATAAAAATGTGGCATCCAGATTAGAGGAAGGCTTATTAACAGCCTGTGATATGCAGACAAACAACCTTGCTTGCTGAAAATGCAGAGGATTTTTGTTCAATAGAACAAAATCATTTGTCTTGGAAGAAGTACCGCCAAAGTACTTCTTAAAGACAAGGATCAGAGACTTCATCTTACATACATTGGACATGTTATGAGAGATAAATCCCTGGAGAAGGACATCATACTGGCAAAGTAGAAGGGTAGCATAGAGTGGAAGGCCCTGGACGAGATGGATTGGGTCAGTGGTTGCAATAATGGGCTCAAACATAGGAAAAAATGTGAGGATGGCACAGGACTAGACAATGTTTTATTCTGTGCATAGGGTCACTATGGGGCAGAACTACCTTGATGGCACCTAACAACTACAACCAGAGGTCTTTGCACATTTCAATATATTATTTAGCTTTGTCTTCTCCAGCTGCTCTTTGAAATTTTCTGTTCAGCTCTTTGAATTCATTATTTCTTTCATTTACTTGCCTTAGCTACTCTACAATTAAGAATGTTGTTTTTGGGTAATGCTCCCAGTGCAGCCTGAACTTCTTCTTTCAGCACTATTGTGGGGGGTTTTCCCCTCATATATATTTCTCCTGACGTGATGGGATGTCAACTAATTCGTTTTGGTACAATGATTCTGGGTACTCTTTTCATTTTCTGTTTTCTTTTTTTTAATCATTTTATTGAGGGCTCATACAACGCTTATCACAATCCATACATACATCAATGGTATAAAGCACATTTGTACATTCGTTACCCTCATCATTTTCAAAACACCTGCTCTCCACATAAGCCCTTGGCATCAGCTCCTCATTTTGCCCCTCCCTCTCCGTTCCCCACTCCCTGATGAACCCTTTAAAAGTTATAAATTATTATTTTGTCATATCTTACACTGTCCGACGCCTCCTCTCACCCACTTTTCTGTTGTCCATCCCCCAGGGAGGAGGTTATATGTAGATCCTTGT
>NW_022103916.1:3387237-3388553 GCF_000313985.2 Echinops telfairi
CATTTCATTATAATATTTGGATTTGTCTTCTCGAGCTTCCTCTTGAAATTTCCTATTCAGCTCTTAGATGCCACCATTTCTTCCATGTGCTTTAGCTACTATATAATTAAGAGCAAGTTTCAGAGTCTCTTCTCACATCTACTTAAAAAAATCATTTTATTGGGGGCTCGTATAACTCTTTTCACAATCCATCCACCTTTATCTTTTCTTTCTTTCTGTCTTTTTAACAATCTTTTCTTCTCTTCAAGTATGATGTTCCTGCTGCTATCCTATAGCTCATCAGGTCTTCTATCATTATTATTCAATGTGTTAAATCTGTTCTTGAGATGTTCTCAAAATTCAGGAGAATTATTTCAAAGTTTTAATTTTGGCTTTCATGGACTTGTTTTAATTTTCTTCACTCTCAACCTGAGCGTATGTATGACCATTACTGGTCGGTTCCACAGTCAGCCCCTGGTCTCATTTGAGCTGCTAATATTGAGCTTCTCCATTGTTGCTTCCCACAGATATAGTTAGTTTGATTTCTGTTTATTCTATCTGGAAAAGTCCATGTGTACAGCTGTGTTAGGTAGGGTTCTGTAGAGAAACAAAACCAGGACACTAATGATTTTATATATATATTTATATAGATAGATATATAACAAGAAATAAACTGTTAATTAATCTATAAGGCAGTACAAATGGTTCAGTGCAACTCACTTCTCACTAGCAGACAGCTAATACACTGGCAGTTCTTCAAATCTTGAGGGCTCTGTAGATCAACTCAAGCTATCCGGCCACAGGCAGCAAACAGCAAGGCAGGTCACCAACAGTCAGCTAGATGACAGGGTCCGATAGTCCCCAGTTCAAGTGATGTATACTCCAGTAGTGTGGCAAAGCAGGTCTTGAAGGCACCTCAAACTACAGTGACATAGTCCATAGGGGAGGTGTCCCACAGGTAGTGTAGCTTGCAAATTGAGGCAGAGAACAAGCTAAGGCAGCTGCACACTGGTCCAATCATCAAAGAGCAAGAGACAAGAAAGGCGAAGCTCGCCCAGCCATTTATCTCTCTCCCCTTCAATTAATCCCACATGTGTTCATTGGCCATGTTGGAAGAATAAACCTACCTATCACAACAGCCATCATTTTTATGTTGAAAAAAAGTATTTGTGATCAAGAAGTCTTTGTTCTTGTAAAATTCTATTGTGCAATCTCCAACTTTGTTTCTATCACCTACCGTTCCTTCCTCTATAGTTCCATCTTTTGCATCCCATTCACCAATAATTATACAGCCTAACAAAAACAACAACACATTTTTTCTTGGAGTTTTGGTTTTT
>NW_022103916.1:3388653-3390005 GCF_000313985.2 Echinops telfairi
AATTTATTCATTTATCATCCTAGTTTTAAATATGAGAACAATTCAGACCCACAAAATATAAGACAAGGCAAAAAAGTAAGAAATCTTTGAAAAAGAATTATGTATTAAGGGACTTTCACAAAAAGCTGTATATGGACCCATGGTAGCTACTTGATTTAGCATTGAGCTGTCTATCATGAAGTGAGTGGTTTAAACACATCAGACACTCCACAGCCTTTAAAAGCCTTAAAGGTTTGGAAACCCAGAGGCAGTTCTATGTGCAATAGCATCACTATGAGTTAGAATCAATTAGATGGGAATGAACTTTTCTTTTTGGTTTGAGAGGCTGTGCCGTGTACAAGGGGTAGCCCCCACCCCCAAATGCAATTATATTGGACAGGGTGGAGCTTTCATAGTATGCATTTTTCCCTCTGGGTGAGCATTGAGCAACTCACTCTGAAATGGCGTCACCTGGGAATGTTCTCTCTGGCCACAGTGATTTTTTCATAAAAACAGTTTTGCTCAACCCTCATTTGTGTGTGTGTGTGATGACCGATTTGAGAGAACAGTATGCAGCTATAAAATATTGTTTCCTGCTCAGGAAAATGCCGCAGAAACTGTTGTGATGTTGAACACAGCTTACAGGGACAGTGCTATGGGAAAAACTCAAGTATACAAATGGTTTGCTCATTTCAAAAAAGGTGAAATGTCCACTGATGACAAACCCGTTCTGGACGTTCATCAACTTCTTGAATGGACGAAAATGTTGACTCATAGTGTATTTGGGTTTCGCTCCACCAGGTTTGATTCTTAATCAAGGTTTATATTTAGAGGCTCCCAAAAGATATTGTAACAGTGTGCGACAAACAAAAAAGGCCTTATATGTGGGAGACAGGGACTAGTTTGTTTTTTTTACCATGACAATGCACCCGCTCTCAGTTCCTAAGTTTAGGGCAGAAAACAGCATGACTCTCTTGCCCCTGCCCCTGACCTTGCTCCGTGTGACTTCCTGTTGTTTTTGAGACTGAACAGGGACATGAAAGGGCAAAAGAGGTGAAGGGAAAAAAAAGAGGGAGGTCCTTTCAGCCATCCAAACAGATGAGTTTGAAAAATATTTCCAAGAATGGATTCACAGATGTTTTAAGTGTAATTGAGAGTGCTTCAAAGGTGGTAAGATTGTTCTGTAATTTTTTTTTTAAATACATAGCTTTGAAAAAAATAATTCTGTTTGTTGGGAGGTACGCCTTTGTTTACAGACTACAAGGTGGATACTGCATAGTCAGAATACAGCTTGAGAAGAGTGGAAAATAAAACAAGAAAATTGAAAAGGCACATATATGAAAGATTTGAGGGAAATTTTGGATGTTGAAAAT
>NW_022103916.1:3390279-3394774 GCF_000313985.2 Echinops telfairi
TTGGATCTCTATTTATTGTCCCAAACCCACTACCAGTCAGTTGATTATGACTCATAGTGACCCTATAAGATAGAGTGGAACTTCTATGGACTTCTGAGGCTGTAAATCTATTTGGAAGCAGAAAGTGTCATCTTTCTCTTGCAGAGCAACTGGTGGGCTTGACTAGCTGACCTTGTGGTTAGCGGTCAACATAACCTACTGTGCCATCAGGCTCCTTATTTATTGTACCGTAGCTCTTATATCTGGTCCATTTAAAAAGTAACAAATTGGAACCTTCTGCTATTCAGTTGCTAATAAGGGTGAAAGGATACTTGGGGAAAATTCCAAGTTCATGTAATTTGCACTGTTCAAATATATCTTTGGATCAAAGGACACCATGTGAAGTACAACTTGACCTAAATATTTAGTACAGCACAAAATACATTTAATAAAGCCAGTGTATACCTCCTCTATCTCAGGTTAGCTAATACTACATTAAAATATCCTTATTGGAAAGCAGAATGAGGAGTGGTATATGGCATATGTTCCGTATCTCAAAAAGTACAGCTAGTAGGGGAAAAATTGTGCCATTTTTTTGAATCAGCAGGTCAAATATACCCAGAAATAAGTCTAACTTTTGAGCCATCAGAGGGTGGTAACATATTAGGCTGCTAGCCACAAGGTAGGCAGCCAACAACCAGCCAGCCCTTGGCAGAAAGACGGGCTTTCTATTCCCTTAAGGAGCTACAACCTGGGAAACTCACAGGGACCGTTCCACCTTGCCCTATAGGGTCACTTTGAGTTGCCATCGATATGATGGCAGACAGAGAGAGAGGGAGAGAGAAAGAGAGAGAGAGAGAATTTGAATAGTAGCTGAATTGATGAGATTTGTGATATTATCCTATCACAGACAGCATTGTACTTCAAGACAGATCTTGAAATGCCCTTTTTGATCATGACTATAACACTATTCCTCTTGAATCTCCCATTCCAGGCACATTAATCTATATAATCAGCTGATTGCCTTATTCAAAATGGCCAATATCAGTCTATTTCAGATCACTAAGACCTAGGATATTGACCTTTGTGTGTCCCATTTCATTTTTGATGACTTCCAATTTTCCTAGAGCTATACTTGATACATTCCTAGTTCTAATTATTAATTGATGTTTGCAGCTGTTTTTCTCATTTGAGTCAGACCCCCTATTAATTTAAAGTCCCAAAGGGTTTACTCTTGAAGGCTCTACTCCATCTATGTCATTATGGTCTACTCTACTCTGAGAAGTTAGCTCTTCCTCAGTCATATTTTGAGTGCCTTCCAACCTGAGGGGATCATCTTCTGGCACTAATACAATATTCTGTGGCTATTCATGAGGTTTTCAGTATCTGATAATGTGGTTTTCAGTGGCTAATTCTTTTGAAGTGTAAAGCCTATTTTTTCTGTTCTTAGTATGAAAGTTCTGCTGGAACCTGTTTGGATGAACATGCTGGTATTTCAAATACCAGTTCCATAGTTTCCAACAACATACTACCACACAAGCTACAACGGTACACAAACTACTTTCCACCCTTTCCCTTCTCTTTTCAACTCATTTAACTTGTAGGTGAATAATCATTGTATATGTCTGGGTATTAGATTATGCTGAAAGGGATGCGGAAGATGGAAAAATACACTTAGTTTCCACACAGAAACAAATGATATGGAGCGATGGCATCTTTGCCTAAGTATATTCACCTAAGTACTTGAGGGTAAAAATCAAACACTAAAACCCAACACCTACAAACTAGAAGCTTTAAATGTAATTATCCTCTTTAGCACTCATGGATCAGTAGTTTCCATGCATGCTACTATAGTTTTGAATATCTCTGCAAAATGGACTTTCAACGTGTCAGCGAGTAGATGGGCCTATAATGACACACTTATCCAGGGTTTAGATGCATCGACGTCTCCTTATTGAATAGGATATCTATGAAAAATATAAGATGAAAATATTCCTCAACTGCTGAATCAAGACAATGTCTATTTTATATACTTGTTTATATTCTGTAGCTTTTGCGGTCATTACATTTAAAATTTGTTCCATGCATAGTTCTACATTTCTTCCACATAACTCTGTAGCACCTCACATATTATAGAAGGGCTCACCTGACACCCTATACTGAAATGCTCTGCTTTGGATTTTTTCTCTATTTCAGTAAGCTGTGAGCTCCTTGCGGGTAAAAACTGTAGTTAACCATATCTGTATCTTTTGTGCCTGGCTCCTTAAAGCAAAGATGGTAAACAATTGTGAAGATGGCACAGGACCAAGTAGTGTTTCATTCTGTTGTACATAGGGTCGTTATAAGCTGAAATCACCTTGATGGCACATAACAACAAATAACTGTCATGGTAGATAGTGCATAGTAGGCTTTATTATTGGAGGAGAAAATTGAGAAGGGAGAAGGGAGAAAGACAGATGCTTCTAGGGTTAAAATCCTCTTCGAAGATCTGATCCTTGGGGAGTAGGAGAGTTCTGGGATCTCAGAGGTCCAAAGTCAAGGCTGTGTTTCTTCCTCAAGACCTTCTACCTTCTATTCTGGTATTCGTAGAGCTTTCCAGACTCTTGATGTATAACAAACATATTTTAATCACAAAAATATTCTGAAATAAGTGAACCATTAGGGTAACAAAGTAGTTCTTCTTTCCAGAATCTTTTTTTCAATTCAGAAATAATTTAGCACATACTCAGCATTCCACATGGGGAAGGAGGGATCAGAAAATGTCATGTATAGGCTACAGCTTGGACGATTAATTCTTTAATATTGATCAAGGTTGAACATATATAATGGGTCACTATCAACTAGGATCAGGGGGACTATGTAGTTCTTTTAAAATTCTTGTTACATCTTACCACAGTCACCCATTAAAATGTGAACAAGAATATCAACTTTAAAAGAAGTGAGAGAAGGAGAAAACCAGATGTTCAAAGAAGTTACAGAAGGAATGGAAGAGCTATGTGGACGGCACAAATAGAACAAACATGTAGGGGAGAGGCCTTCTGTTTGTTGGCCTTTACAAGTGTTTTTCATTCAAGTCTGATGGAGTGCCACACTCTGTCTCCAAAGTCTATTTTTGGTATTACCCGGGGATTTCATCACTTTGCTCCCCTTGCTGCTCTGTTGCATGCCCTTAGTGTTTTGCCTGTCTGATGGGGTCAGATTGGGCACAATTCACTGGGGAAGTTGTGCTCTAAGAATTCTCTCCCTATTTTTGCCATTGACTTCTTTGTTTTTTCTTGTTCTGGTAGTCCAATTATTTTAATATTATTCCTCTTCGTAGAATTAGACATGGTTTAAAGTTTTCTTCAGTTTCTCTGATTGCCTTACTTGACTGTCTTTCCCCTTTGTTGAAGGCTGCCTAGTTATCCTCTAGGTCACTGGTTCAGTTCTCTGCCTTGTCAAATCTGCTGGCAAAGCCTGTTAATTTGCTACTGGATTTTGCTATTTCATCCATTAGGTCTTGTATATCCCTTTGGTGTGTGGCCTTTATCTCCTCCCTCATTTCATCCTTTTTCTCTATTGCTTCCCTCATATCCTGTGTGACTCCAAGAAGCATTTTGAAGATTTCTTTCTGTGACAGGTGAATGTCTGTTTCCTCTATGTATGCCATTAAGTTCATGACTTCTTCCGGCATCGTCTTCTGTTTCTCCTGCTTTTTTGTTGAGGCTGTTGGGCTGGTTGCTGTTTACATGTTTTTAGAGGAGCCCAGCACCATCTTCCAGAGAGTCAAAGAGCACTGGGCTCTCTCTTTGGGTGTACCAAATGAGTGTTTCTTCAAACTACCTGCAACTCACTGGACTGGGGCTTTTGGTTACCTTTATCTTGTTGTCATTTCACTCATACCCTAGTCAAATAGTATTCCTTTGTTTGGAAAGTGAGTTGGATAGTTCTCTCACGGGACACTGCTCGGGTGGTTGTGGGCCCACGAGGATGGTGCTTCACTGGTTGATCTCCAAGGAAGTCGTGGCTGTGTGGCCCACAGGGCTTGGAGCGCCTTGGATGGTGTGTGTGGTCGTTCCCGTTGCAACAGGAGTGCCACAGAGGGAGGGAGAGTGTACTGTCCTTGGAGAAGAGCACCATGAATGGCAGGCTGAATTACTCTAGTTGGAGAGATAACCATAGAGGTTGAGCGGGTGGTCCCACAGCAGTTTGGAGCACCCCACACAGTGGGCAGAAGTTCCCTCAGTCACTTGTAGGGTCTTGGGGTGTACGGAGGAGTTCCCCCAGCTGTTTGAAGGGGACATGCCCAGCCATTTGGGGTGCAGGGAGGGAGGGTGTGATTTCCTCAGCAGCATGTAAAGCCAATGAGTGCAGGCAGGAGCTCCTCCAACTGGGCAGTCAGAGTTGCCATAGATGGAGGGGAGTGACCTGGAGGCTGGTAGTGGCATGAGAAAGGAAGGAGTGGAGAAGTGGGTGAAGGGAGGTGTCAGATGGTATGAGATATGACAAAGTAATAATAATTTGCAAATTATCAAGG
>NW_022103916.1:3395269-3398991 GCF_000313985.2 Echinops telfairi
AAGGGTCGCGGCATTGAGCAGGTTGAGAACGAGGGCAGCAGTGGCATGTGAAAGGAAAGAGAGGGAGAGAAGGAGAAAAAATGAAGAAAGAAATAGAAAGAAGAAAAGCGAAAGAAAATGCAACTGCGCCTGCTGGGACTGACGGTGGTGGGAAAGAGAGAAGAAAAAGATAAAGGCTAAAGAGATAGCTGAGCCCTGATTGCCTGAACATGGGGCTGGAGGGGCTTAGACCCTGCCCCAAGGTGGCAGGTGGGTGTACCCTTTTGGTGCAGGGTCCCACGGGGGCTGGGTGGACCATGGAGGCCAGGTGGAGATTTCCTCACAGCACGGAGTGCTGGAGAAGGCTGTCGGAGCTGCCTCGTGTGGTGCAGTGTGCAGCACTCCCACAGAGGGCAGGCTGGAGCTCCGCCCGCTGCTTGGGTGGAGTTGCCCTAGGCGGAGGGTAGTGGCCCGGAAGCCAGCAGTGGCCTTTGAAAGGAAAGAGAGGGAGAGAAGAAGCAAAAGAAGAAAAAGGAAAGAAAAAACCCAAAAC
Organism: Echinops telfairi; assembly: GCF_000313985.2. Classification (NCBI taxonomy): domain Eukaryota; kingdom Metazoa; phylum Chordata; class Mammalia; order Afrosoricida; family Tenrecidae; genus Echinops; species Echinops telfairi. Next base: position 3,395,802 of record NW_022103916.1, read on the forward strand.
TGGGCCTGCGGAGACTGACTGCGGTGGGAAAGAGAGAAAGGAGAGAAGAAAGAGAGAAGAAAACGAATAAAAAGTAAGGAGATGACTGGCCCCTGATCGCCTGACTATGGGGCCGGAAGGGTTCCTACCCTGCCTCAAGGTGGTGGGGTGGGGTGCTTGCTTTGGTGTAGGGTCCCGCAGATGCTGGGCGGAATTACCCTCGCAGTCAAGATCACAGTGGAGGTCAGGCAGAGGTTCCTGCAGCGGTGTGGAGTGTTGGGGGTGACTGGTATAGCTGCCTTGTGCCATATGCAGCACTTCAGCAGGCTGGAGGCAGTTCCCTCAGCCACTTGTAGGGCTCCAGGACAGGCAAGGGATCCTCCAGTCATGAGAAGGACTGTAAGAGACAGGCAGGATTTCCCCAGCTGAGTGTAGGCCCACCGAGGGTGGACAGGGGTTCCCCCGCATTGGACTTGCTGGAGTTGCCCTAGTTTGTGCTGAGACTGCTGATGCCCCAGTAGCTTAGAGAATTTTTTTTCCCTGGCCAACTAGAATTGAATTCAATTAGCCCCCTGGCTATGGGCTGTCCATTTATGCTTTATGGAACTGTTCTGAGGCTGTTTGTCTCAGAACCTCTTCGTTATGGAAAAAGCCTCTGGGCTATGCTCTGTAGCTAACTTCTGGCATTCCTTAGCTCCGGCTACCTTTATATGTCGTATTCTAAAGGACGTGTTCTGCAGGTTTGTCTTGGAGTTAAGCAATGCGCCTGGGATTTGAAGTTTTTACCAAGAAAATCTTTTTTCGCCTTTTTGTCTTGGGCTTGTGGGGTACCCTGACTTCGGGGCTGTCATGCTGACCCCCATGGGAGGAGAGTCAGCTTATCAGACAGGTTGTTTTCTTCTCGTCCAACTGGAACTGAATTCTACCCCCCAGGCTATCGGCTACCCATTTGTGTTTTGCCAAACAGTGATCGGACACAGGTAAAGTTTCCGAAGCCTTTTCAATTGCTACAAATCTATGGCTACCCACGGCCATCCCCAGACTGCGGGCGCAGGGCAGCCAACAGCGCGGGGACCTCTGGTGTGGGGTCCTGTGACCAGTGTTCAGAGGCTCTCCTCGAGTCTGAGATCACGACCACATTTAGACAGCAGCCTGGGGCAATCCCCGCTTGTTTGGGGACTAGGACGTTGGGAGGGGCTCGGTCGGTGGAGCCCGCAAGCCCAGCACAATGAACCAAGAGCGTTACCGTGCATTCTCGGTTCGCTTTGTGAGTGAAAAGTTTTAAAAGCCGGGGTCTGGACCAGACCCCAGTACCCTGATTCTAATTTTAGCACTCAGCCTCCCAGACTCATTCTCCTTACCTCTTAATTTTCTGGTCTGGCAGCAGGAGTTCTAGGCAGGCAAATCTTCCCTCTCCTCCCATTATCTGTTTTTGTTTTTTCACGGAAGTGAATGTGGACACATTGGCATTCTCATTTGATGCTAACAGGAATACAAAATGGTGCAGCTGCTGTGAAAAATGTATGGCATCTCTCAAATGACCAGTGATCAAGTGTGTGTGTGTGTGTGTGTTGGCTGCCTGAATGTCTTTTTTGGTGAAGTGTCTGCACACATTCTCTTCCCACTGTTAAATTGGATTATTTATATTTTTATGTTGAGGTATTGACGTTTTCCATACATTTGAACGATTAGTCTTTTGTCCAATATGCCATCGCCTTTATCATTCCCTGTCTGTGGGTTCTCATTTTAGTACTTTGATGAGACCTTTTAAAGTACATAATTTTGAGAGGTCCCCATTATTTAGTATTCCTTCTATTGCTTGTGTGTTTTCATTATGTATGATATTACATTTATGTCATGTCTTAGGGTCCCAATATTGTTGCATATTTGGTCATTAAAGGTCATCATAATTTAATGATTTACATTAGGTCTTTGATCCATCTTGAGTTCATTTTTTTAAATAACAAATATTAATAGAAAATTAGGTAAGAGTTTACATTTCAGATCATCAGCTTTGTGTTAAACAGTTTAAACTATTAAGCAAACCCCTCAATAACTTATCTTTCACCCACTCCCCAATTTCTCTTCTCCCTCTTGTGGACTACTATCTTCCATTTCACCCAAGTTAACACCCATCAACAGTCTAGTCCATTGCTTTATCTTCTCTCCTTTGTACTCCCCCCCTTGAAAATCTCTAAAGTGTTCCCTTTGGCATGAAAGTCATTATCTTGTTTTGTGCCCGCCCCCACCCCCCCATAGCAAAGATCTCACATAATAGTTGATCTTTTCTTTCTTTTTTCCCCAACGGTTTTATTGACATTTAATTCACATATCTTACAATTCAATAGTTAATCACAGCAAGAAGAGTTGTACAATCATCACCACAATCGGTTTTAGAACATTTTCTTCATTAGTGTACTCATTGTTACTAGCTCCTAAATTCCCCCCTAACTTCCCACACCATACCTCCAAGGAACAATTAATCCAATGACTGTGTCTATAGATTTGCCTATCCTGGATTTCATATACAGAAAAACATTAAAAACAAAAAACTAACAAGAATAACAAAGTAAAACAGATAAAAACCTCAAAAAAAAGCATGCAGAAAATATTAAAAACAACAAAATGTTAATGGCTCATAAGGGAGCTCAAAGGACAACCTGCTAAATTTTAACCGAACTGCACCTGAAACAATCTGCTTTGCAATGCATTCCGAATGATAGCAAAGGTGCTTCTTCACAGCCCTGGTCCATGGACAAGAGGGGTTCACCAGGGCCTTGGTCCTCGTGTATTTCCCCTTCACTTTTTTTGAAAAATGGAAACAGCTTTAAAATGGGTCAAAAGGGAGATCAAATAAGAAGAAATTACATTTTAACCTAACTATGTCTGCCATAATCAACTTTACAATGCTTTCTGTCTGATAACAGGGCTAGTTACATTCCTCAATTATGATTGGAGGGGGTTCACTGGAGGTTCAATTTAAGTGTGGACCCCGAAAATAGATTTGGGGCTTCCACCTTCATTCATAGCCTTCTGCAAACCAGGTGTTTACAATTGAAGCTCTTACGGCATTTCTGCCTTTAGATTTAGATTATATTATTTGCAACCCTTGCATCACACAGGCGGGTGTGTGCTTTTTCCATGTGGATGCACTTGATGCATCGCTTAGATGGCTACTTGTTAGAAAACAAGAAATTTTTCCCCTTTTTTT